>NC_083480.1:8977603-9277603 GCF_030014155.1 Tachysurus vachellii
TGGGATGGAATCTGCTTGGTACTGGATTCAGGAATTTTCACAAATCCTTCCTCTACATGTTTACTACACTATACTATATTCTAGTATTTTCACTAATATTTAAGACATGTTAATTAAACCAAAATACTGAAAAAAAGAATATGCTTTTTTTCCCCAAACGGGGTGGTGGTAGGGCCAAGGATACAGAGATTACAGGGATTAAGTACACAATAACACACTGAGGAGTCTGAGGCGCTCATTGAATTGTATAATAACAATCCTTCAAGCGTAGTGCTTTTTTCTTTTTCTTTATGGAACCAACCATGTAACTCTGGAGCTGAACAGTATTTAACAATCCTATATAAACCTCAGTTAACCTTCGAATTTATCCTACAATACATTGAGATTAAATGAAAAAAATGCAACGTTTGCATGAAGTCAGGCAGCAAAAGTCAACACTGTAATCCCAAGCATGACAAAGTACAGTATAGGGTGAACTTCTGAGTGTCTTTGTATCAGCAAACGAAGCTACCATTATGAACCCATAGGCAAAGTAATCTGATTTCAGAACTTACAAACTTTAGCAATACTTTTTTTAACCTTTATATATATCTTTTTTTTTTTGCCTAAGGGTAAAAGGCAAAAGGGTACTTTGATAAATATATATATATACAGTGATACCTCAAGATACGAGTGCATTGACATACAAATTTTTTGAGATAGGAGCTGTGATTCGACCAAATTGTTGCCTTGAGATATGAGCAAATTTTTGAGATACGAGCATCCGAGCCGCCGCCACCGAAACAAAGACCCACAACAACAACGTGTACTCTGTTTCCCCCACATCAGCTTCCCGTGTCTCACTCGGTTAGTGTTTGAGTATCTAGCTTTGTTAACACTTGTGTAAAGCTGTGCTCGTATTTTGTGCTTTTATTTTGCGTACAGTACAACTTTATCGCATTTAAAACCATGGGTGAAGAAGATGTCTATTGAATTAAAACGGGAAATCATAGGGTATTCCAGGGTATGCAAGTGAAAGACAGTTAAGTTCATTAATTTTAGTGAAGTCTAGTTAAGTTCCATTTAAGTGTAAAGTAGCATTAAGAGTGTACAGTAGCGAGTAAGTGAACGAAAGTGAAAGTTTAATTCCTCTTAACTCCTCCGCCTCTTTACTCCTCCCTCAACCTCCGTGCGCATCTTCTGTTAGCTCAAGTCGTCTGATCTCCAAGGTAAATAATACATTTTATAGTAAAACCAGTTTATTTTTTTAACATTCTCTTTTATTACTGTATGTTTTTATACAATATTTGTCATTTATAAATACAGGTACTGTACATTTTTCATATTCAAAACACATAAACAAAACAACTGGAGTGGAATTTTGCGAGCTGGAACGGATTAATGGGATTTCAATTAATTTAAATGGGGAAAATTGCTTTGAGATACGAGCAATTTGAGATACGAGCAAAGTCACGGAACGAATTAAACTCGTATCTCGAGGTATTACCGTGTATGTATATATATATATATATATATATATATATATATATATATATATATATATATATATATATATATATGTTTTATATATACATGGATACATAGTCACAGTTAAAATAGTTTGGCTTCAAGTGTTTGCACATTCTCACATCTTATTTTAAGGAAAATGTACACAAATTGATTTCTGACTGAAGAAAAAGGAATAATTAAGTAATTAATACAGTGATTACAAATAAAGACATGTATACCGCTGAGGAGATTACACGTAAAGAAATATAAGAGCCAATATTACAGCACTACTGATTCAGTTAGAGATAAAAGTTTCAGCAAACACAGACAGGAATCACAACGAGTTGAGAGAAAATGGTTAGCTGTAATTTAAAAGCACAAACATGCACATTTTATTGACAGAACACCATTCTCACCATTCTGTACCCTCTTCTCCTTTGGACTTTGCTTTGATGTTGAATCATGTTGTTTATTTACCTTGTTTGCATGCCAGCATTGGCTCTTTTACATGTACGCACTGATTCAGCACTTGGAAAGATGTTTAATATGCCTCCTGGATTAAATTCTCTGAATCTGTTAAAACGTGTAAACTGACCATTATCCTATGTAACCATGTAATGGGGTTGATTATCATTAGAATATGTTGATGGATATAGTGAAATACGTTTACAGTTTGGCCCTACAGTATCTTGTGGTCTTCGGTTCTCATTCAGAGGGTCAAAGGTGCGCTTAAGATTGTCCTGATTTTGCTGTTAATGAAGCCTTTGATGAAATTTCTGAACAATGGTCTCTCATCCCAAACCTCTTGTGATTATTAACTAGGACTGATCACAAAGTATAGGGTTGTCTATAGAAAGCAACACTGATGCAAGAAGTCCAAAAATGACAGTGTGGGTTTGTACATTTTGATATCAAAGAACGGCACTGAGGCAACATCATGAAATGTCCTGTAGTCCTCTAGACTGCATTTACACTTTTACAACCATGATGACTTTCTTTGGTCTGCACCTTAAACCACAAAGCTTGGGTGTCTTTTTGGGATGTTGCCTTTTCATACAGCATATGTTAGTGTGGGAGAGAGAAGAAGGGTGTCCTCACAATAAAGATCTATGGATGCCAGCTCTGGAACGAAATTGCTTCTGAAAATGTAGGACTTTAGATGCTGCTACTCTAATAAAGATTTCCTGTGCTTATCCCAGGACTCTTATTCATAATATACTCATTCTGAATACCCATTCAAAACATTTGTTTGGCTTTTACGTTCTTGTAGCTGTACTCTGTAATGATTTAATCTCACGATCCCTTTCTCCTTTTGAGTCTGGATCTTCTCAATGTTTCTTCGTCAGTCATCTTCCTTGTTGCCTCTGGCTTTCTCATTAGGGATCAACATCTATATTTGGAGTTCGCGATAAAGCTGCATTGTGGAAATGTCCACTGGTAAAAAAGTTAATAATAATCAGATTGGGTTGGAATAAGTATGGGTTACTCTGTAGGAAATTATCAAAGACTAGAACTTGATGCGAAAAGCTGCTGGAAGTCATTGAAGTGTATAAAGGAGGGACATCTGTTTTGCTGTGTGACGTTGATTGAAAACTAGATGGTCTATTGCAGTTTCATTTGCAGTGGTTTAACAGGACAAGCCCGCCTGGCAGCAGAGAGGCAAATGAGTTGGGCTGGAAGATAATGAGTGCTTAGATGAGGAGTGAAGTCATGTTCTCTGACAGGTACAGTTTGATTTTCTTGATGTTGAACCGAACAATTTTACAAGATATGGATCACTGAAATGTTGGCTGTAACTGGTGGCTGGCCTCAATGCAAATAATGATTGCAGTGAATCGAAGGACTGACCTGACAAGATGGCAAGATGGAGAACCTTTATGCAGACTGTAGCGTCTGTTAGGCATGATGAAATGTGCGGAGACTGAAGAGTTCTCAGGAGACATCATCAACATAGCAGTGGCGGTGCTAGAATGTCAAATCATGCTCACAATAAATTTAGCAATGATGAATACACTCATCATGCACTTTATTAGTTTTTATACCAGTGCAATTATACAGTTAGCAAATCAGCCAATCATGTGGCACCAATGCAATGAATAAAATGGTGCAGACACAGGTCGAGAGCTTCAGTTAATGTTCACAACAAAGATTGGATTGGGGAAGATCTCAGTGACCATGACATGGTGTTGATGCAAGACATTTCACAAAACCTCCTGGGATTTTACAGTAACTCAAAAAACCACACAATATAAACATCAAAAATGTGTAACCTTGAGGTGGATGAAAGTAGAAGACCACATCTGGTCCCATTCCTGTCAGCCAGGGGCAGGAATGACGAGCAACAGTGGTCACAGGTTTAGTGAAACTGGACAGTTGAAGATTGGAAAAATCTCGCATGGTCCAGGTAAAGTGTTCCTATTAAATTGTATATTGCTGCTTCCATCATTCACATATTCGCACAGTACTGGCACAGAGTCACAACAGACACTGCAGATAGAGAATGTGAATGTGAGAGGCACAGAAAAAAGGAACAGATAGGAGTTAGACATCCCAGAGCGGTCATTTTTAATGGAGCACAGATGCTACCCTTCTCCTCAAATAACACACACACACACACACATGCAAATTAGTTAAAAATGAGATTATATTGCTCGCATAGTGCTCTTTGGTTTAAATGCACTTGACCTTCAAGAAAGAAAAATGACTATTACGATCCAACTATAAAATGTATTTTCTGAACCACACACATTCCACAAGGGAAAAGCAAACTCATACAATACTAAGCACTGGAAACAGTCGGATCAGAGCAGGAATCCTGCTGATCAACAATAAAAGGCTCTATCATTTTAACATTTTATACTCATAGATGAACCAAAGACAGAATTGGGACAAGAACCATGGGAGCTGGAACAGGCAAAGGGTTAATGCCTGCTGTTGTGGCTACATACACAAACTTCACATAGACCCACAACACTGACAAACTCTTTATTACACGGGCAAAATACATCTATTACATACATCCACTAACTACTTTATTAGGAATGCTTGCACAATTGCACATTTATGCAATTATCCAACCAGCCAATCATGTGGCAACAGCACAATGCTTACAGTCATGCAGATACAAATCAAGAGCTTCAGTTAATTTTCACACCATACATCAGAATGTGAAAAAATGTGATCTTGGAAATGTTTACCATGGCATAGTTGATTACTGACACCAATGCTGTGATGCTGACAACACATTCAGACAAAACAGCTAGAATGGAGATGCTCACAGAACACAAAAATATAGCTAGTCAGCGTGATTACTGCCAACAATAAATTCATATATTATTAAGGCACGTCCATCAAAGTTTGCAGGAAAATATCACAAATTGCAATGAGTCCTCCAAGACAAGGCATCTTAAGACTCCTGCTGGTTTTCAAGAAACAGAACATTCATGTGTACTTTTAATATTCACACACACACACACACACACACACACACGCGCGTGCACACACACTCATACACACACGGACATCATTATGGAGAGACAGAGTTTTATTAAAAACACCACCTGGCAATGTACTGCTCTAAAAAAATCTGAGTATATAAGTGTAAGTCCTTATATTCAGTTGGATTAAACTACAATGCAGTATGTTCTAGTCTCCATGGACAAACTTTGCATTCTTTTTCATCATCCACCTTATCATCTCACTGAATCATTGATCTCCTTAGAAGATTCAGAAGGAGCTGGACCCAGCATTATGCTAATGACCCACACGTGGCTAGAACAAATTTTCAAATTCATAAAGCATTGCAGAATACTAGCTTTCACCTGTCCTACTCTTAGAAAAAGGTTTCCCAATGTTTTTTTTATTTATTTATTTTTTGACAGTTCATGGTTTTGTTTCTATAGAGGCTCTACTCCAAACCTTTTCTGAAATGGATAAACCAAAAGATGTTTCAGAATAGTAGATTTAACCTTGGTTTCCCTAAACCTGCATTGTCTCTGTAGAATTCTGTGTACCTAAAGATTACCATGCAAAGCCCATAGTTATCTCATATGCAGTCTAATTTATAGCTTGTTGACTCTCGACCACACAGATGGAGTAAAAAGTTAAGCACACACAAACAGTCTTCAGCCCACACGCAACCTTTCCATCGCTGGCTACCTACAACTTATTTATGTAGCTTATTGTTTGTGTTATACAAAGCCCGATCGTGACTGTTTGAATTTACAAGTTATAAAACCACATTACTCACCCAATTAGACAAATTCTCGGCTCATTCTCACCCCCTCTGTCTTTCTGCATGTTAATGTCGCTCATTAGATGGCAGAGGTTTTGGGGGTTATGTTTTCTCTTGGAGTCTGGACTGACATGGACAGGAACTAGAATCATTAATGGATGATCTAATGATAACAGCATGTCCTGCTGGGGTCCTGGTTTGAATAGTGGGATAATGAGATTCGTAAAAAAGTGTCATAGAGCGAAGTTATTAGCTGAGCCGCTGCGTTTGATGGCTGGTGAAACTCGAATGGTTTCCGTTTAGGCCATGTCAGTTTTGCATCACAGTAAGAGAGATCAGAGCCTCTGAAACTGGAGCAAATCAATTTTAACTGCATGTTTGAGAGACTACGAGCAGACCAAGAAAGAGAGCAAAGGGGAAAGATGAAGAAAGGAATAGCATACAAATGTTTATTGTTTTTTAATCATGAGAGGTTTTGAACTTTGCCCTGCCGAGCACCACTGACATGATGCATGTCATCAAACACGACTATTAGGGAAGGGAGAGAGACACGGATCACGTATAGCATGCTGACATCACATCCATTTTCATTCCTCTCCATAATTGTGTTTTACCCTCTCAACACTGGCAGCACAGATCCCACCATTTCTCCATCTCCTAACGTTTACTTTCATTTCCCATCATCCATTAAAAATGATCTATGCTCCTGACCCCTGTGCTTTGCTCTAAATTGCCTCTTTTCTTTCTCAAACTTTATCATGCTCTCTCTCCCTTTTTTCCATCATTTCATCTCTCTCTCTCCTCTCTTGCTCTTCTCTGCTTACTGTCACTCTGTTACTGAGTAATCAAAGACAAAACACATGTGGAATTACAGCCAACTCACTTAGTGTGTGGGCTACAAGCAGTCCATGTGCACTGTGGCATCTAACCATACATTTAGAGACAGATTTTACCTACTTATTATAGTGTGCTGAACTGACTGATCATTGGTCATTAAACTGCAGGTGTTAGCTGATATGATAAACAGAGATGTCAGTTGCTGTTATTTCTGTTGCCAGGCAATTTGGATGCAGGCAATGTTGGTGAAGAGCCAAGAATGAGACCATAATAATCCCATAAGAGCAGAACCGGTGCAGCTGGAGGACAAACCATATGGCGTATAACTGGAGTTGCCATTTCCAACATTTTTCCTGGGCTACCTTTGACTTGATGTCACGTTGTGATATTTTTGTCTATTGTTGGACCTGGATATTTTGCATGCATTAGTGATTAGATTTTTTTTTCTACAAGCAAATAATGAATTTACATGTTTATTATTTAAGTAAAAGCACAGGTATGAAGTACTTTATGAAGTATGCATGTGGTAGGGATAAAACTCAACACATTATGTGAAATTATTATGTTTTTACCTCTTTATGTTGTTACCATTGTTCCCTTAAAAAGGACCAAAACATGATAGAAAAATGCTTTTAATTTGTTATCTGACTGTACATTCTATATTCAGAAAACTACATAGTTTTTGTGCAATTATGATCTGAGACTTACTTAATAACATCAATTTTCTCCAAAAATAGTCTTAACATTAATCTTGAAGACAAAAAAAAGCTGTAAAAGCTACATATTCTATTCTGACAACAATTGAGACAGAGTTGAGATAAAAAGAGTGTTCAGTCAGTAAATGCTAGACCTGTCGACAAGCACCGTGCAACCACTTTTTCAATTATTTTATGAAGAATCTTTTTCTAAAATCAAAAATTGATCAGTATTAAAAAGCCCTCTCTTCCAACGTCCTTGAAATCTTTGAAACAGAGATATATCACAGGCAATCAGCATGATCTCTGATGCATCAAGCCATTTTTGCTCTCTTATCCCTCTTTCTGTCAGTTCTTTTCAATCCTTGTTAATAGTGCCTGTGCTGTGTCTCGTGTTTCTCACTCATAGCTGTCCCTCTTTCGGCTGCCTTTAGGCGTGAGCACAGAGACCATCTGCTCTCCACAGTCTGTTCGTTTCAGCCTGTTACAGTGCTGTATTTACTCTTCTTACTTCTGTGTACATGTCCTGTCACACTGTGCAACTCTTCTTTCACTCCTGCAAGTTCTGCCTTAGTTAGTGCAGCTTGATACCTCAGCAATCAGTATGGCTGACAGGCTCTGTGGGATATTGCAGAGTAAAAAAATTGGCCTGTTCTTTTTCCTTTTCATTATTCTTGCACTGGCAGCTCTTTCAAATACTTTGACTTCCCTGAGAAAGTTAGAATGAATCACTAGCATATTGTTTATTGCATAATATACAATGAATAATAGAAAACATGCGCATCTCTTTCTTCATTCATTCCTCTTACTGGGAATTTTTACTGGGATCTTTTTTCCTATTTTGTCTCTTTTATTATTTCTATTTGTCAGTAAGGTAGGCAGAAATTCTTACTTTGGGTCAAATTTCATTTATATCGCATTCTTCCTTTAAATATCCAATTCAGGCACTAACTCGAGATCACTGTACTTGTTTTTAGTTTTTTCTTTGTTTTTACATGTCATTGTTTATAGCTGTGTTTGTGTATTGTATTAGTTTGTATGTTGCCTCTTGGTCAGGTCGTCATTGTAAATGAGAACGGGTTCTTAACTGACTCACCTGGTTAAATAAAAAAGAAAAAAATGATTTAAAAATGAATATAAGCACATTTCAAAATCCATACTCCTGATATTATGCACATTTAATGTTAGTTTTAAATTCACGCTTTGACGTGGAACGGTGGACACACAATACGTTTACCACTCAAATGGTTAATAGCAAGAAAAAAAAGGTTTCTAGGAAACTGGTACATATTGATGGCAAGCTTAAGTTGACTAATGAACAAGGCTACCAATTTAGATAGTTTGCAGGGTGACACCAAGGCTTTTACTCATTCATCTTCTGTAAGTGCTTTATTCTGGTCAGGGTCACTGTGAATCCGGAACATATTCCAGAAAATTGTGACATGGCGATGCAACCCTTGCAACGCCGGTCCATCATAAGCACCGTGCACACTGATTTGCTCAATCATTCACAGACTTATTCACGCCTCAAGACAATTTAGTTTAGCCGGTACACCAACTGTCATATTTCTGGGACCTGGAAGGAAACCGGACAACCTGGTATGGCCAACCTACAGTAAATGTACAGTAACAGTATATGTTGGGAATATTATTATTTATTTCAGATTTGTATGTAAAGTATTAATAAAAGATACACCAATAAATATAGAAGGCAATCTTCCATATGCTTTTGCAGGTTAAATTTATGAATTTCTCTTTAAGAAGCAGTACATTTTTGTTTGATGTTCAAGGAATTTTCTAGTAAACACACTGAATACAAATCTATTGACAATGGTGACAAGGAAAAAACATAAATATACCAAATATGTCCAAATATATATATATATATATATATATATATTTGTGTGTGTGTGTGTGTGTGTGTGTGTGTGTGAAACACACACACACACACACACACACACACACACACACACACACAAATATATATATATATATATATTTGGACACTTCACCGAGCATGTTCTCTTACATACACCACCATAAAAATGTAAGCTAAGCTAAATGTCACACACATCATGTTGCCACACTAATGACAAATAGAGCTTGTGGATATGCTCATCTGTTCACAGCTCTATCTAAGGTTTGACAAATCCTTAAGGCTTAAATAATATTAGTTTCTTATACATAATAGAAAAAAAAATTAAGATATAAAAATGACATAAAAAATTGTGTCAGCATTAGATCATGGTTATTAAGTGTTTTCTTTTACTGGCTAGGCAAGATTAAAGATATGGATCTTATCATAAACAACCATTAAACCATCTATATCTATGGCTTTATTTATGTATCCTAATCATACAGAACACACACATAGACACACACACACACACACACACACACACACACACTAAAAGGAGAGGTTCCTATGGTTTAGCATTTCCCCTCCCCCAAGACAAAATGAGAGAATCGATCCATGTGAATTATGTGACAGGGTTGTGTAAGCCAAGATCACTGAGCATCTGTTAGTGAATAAGGCCACACTCATGTACCCCATATCAATCAAATTTGCAACCTAGATAAAATCAGAGTCTTAATAACAAATATGTGTATGGTAATAAATAGAGCGTGTGTGAGTATGCTGACTCGACAGTTCTTAGCAAACACTTTTCAAGAATTCTTATCACAGGTAGTGACAGTGATGTTCTGGAAAAGCGACTTGAGCATAGCCACAGCCATGAGCGTAAGGTCAGGGGTTCAGGTCCCACAGTTATACATCAGAGAAATAAGATTAGCTGTCACTGTGCTACAAATCCATAGTGCAGCTGGTGAGTAATTGGACAGGAACAGTTTTTTCTTTGGCTTTGCAATTTGGATTTGGATGTGTACGAGGTAAGCTTTAAAATGCCACCTTGAAAATTTAGGCACTGAAAATACTCTACATCTATATTAGAGACCGAGCAGCATCTATATTTGTAGACTATATAGGAATATACTGTAGTATACAGCTCCCTGTATAGAGCAAACCACATACATCATACATTTAAATAATTCATTTTATGTTTCATGTAGAAAAATGTGTGAACATGCAATGTGTAAACATGAATCACAGGCACAGATGTGCATCTTTATCAGCTCATTAATTTTTCAGTTGACTAATAAGTACATTTGCATACACAAAGCTCCACTAAAAACCTTATAACATCATAATACATTACATTACAATTTCATATCAGCACTAACACATTCTAGATGCAAATTTACATTCAGCTTTTCAGTTCTGATTAGCTTCTTTAAATGATTTCGGTTTCCTTTATCTCTTTCAGAATTTTACTGAGAAAATAAGGATCTGTTTATTTGTTCAGGATAAACTTTGCTCACTTTTCTTTAGCTTTTTATTGAATACGACTCCAGTTAATCCGAACTATTGGAGTTCGAAGTGGCTATAAATAGTGTTGTTCTACCTTCAGGCTTTCAACACAGTTCAGTTACCTGTCTATGTCTTTAAAAAGGTTATAGAAAAACAGAGTACGCTTCCATAACTGATTTCTATTGCAGCAACGCTGGACAAAAATATATCTACTTAGTTTTTCTAAAATGTATTATTTACTTTCTCGTTTAACTCCTTGTATCTTGGACTTTCTTTTGTTGGATCTTTCTGAAATCTTGGTTGCCTCACCTTACTGAATATCTACATAAATTTGGGCACTTTTCAAGTAAATGAAATGTATATGAAGCACAGGCATATGGTATGTTCTATGCATATGGTATGTAGATAAGAAGGTAGTGGACTGGAGCTCAAATTGTTTTGTTATAAATCAGTTTGTGGAATCAGAAACAGATTCATTCGTGTATCCTTCCATGCATTCACATCTTCATTCACCTTGGCCAAAGTGTGTTATATGTTAATGAAAATTTAGAAACACTGATTAAAGGGCAGTTTTATTAGATGCACTGTTATTATACTGTTAGATGTCTAGTCACCTCTTTGCTATTCGATAATAGCAGATTTGACATTTACATAATAATAGCTACATTTTAAAGATTGGATATCTAATTATCTCTCTGACTTTGTAGTGTTTACATTTAGCTTACATGTCACATACTAAGTATTTAGAGTAAGATTTGCAAACCTACAATGTCTACAATGTTTGGCATTATTTTTAGTCAGATAAGAAGAATAAAGGGGAAATGTACATTTCAACCGAAACTTTAGATGGATAAGAAACTTTGAAAACAAAGATCCAAACCGGTGTAATCACAGAAGACCACAAGACGGATGATCTGCGGACGTCAATATGATCAATCATGAACAAAAACTGTTCAAGAGATCAAGGACCCGATCTCAAGGTAAGAGACGTGAGAATAGAGCAGCAATTTGTAAGCTATTTCCTGGGCTTGTGTTGTACAGACTTCTACAAAAGAACAGTGTGAATTTTTTATTGTTTCAATTCATAAAGCTAATGAACTGAATGGTGTTCAGAGTGAAAGTGAATAGTGGAGATGAGGCTATTGGATTTTTACTGCAGCACAGACTGCAAAAGGAGAACTACCATGGTTCCCATTTTAACCCATGTACAGTAATTCATTAGCTGATGGAAATAATAACCACTCAGACAAATCAATCTCAGAAAGGAATGTATCTTCTCTTCATTTATCTCTCTGTAATGCTCTTCCCATTTACAGCTGAATGACTTATTAGCCAGTTCAAAAGTAAAATTTGCCCTTTGGTAAATGGCATCCTGGACAGGTAAACTCCAGGTATACATACTATCTAAGCTCTGTTAATATCTGAACTGCGGGACAAACTCCCTTTAATTAATAATTCAATAAACTCTTACTGTACAGTTAGTAATGTAGTGCAGGTGCAAGAATGATGCCAGCCTGATCTGATTGAAAAACAGCCTTTTTTGTGTGAGAGAATGTGTGTGTGAGCAGGCATGACCATCACACACACACACACACACACACCACAGAAACAGCATGGCATGCCGTGACTGAAATTCTATTATGGAATGAAAAGGGAAGAATGCCAAGCAAACTGCCAGGAGAATGATGGCTTAGCTCTTTCTCACTTTCTTCATGCCTCACCTTGTTTCTGTCATTGTCTTGAATCAATTCACAGTGACAGCCAGAAAATTAGCTCAATTAAAGCATGATTAAATAAATTTACAGAAATCTCAAAACATGGCAACAAATATTACAGTAAATTATTTTTCCCTTTGCCCATGCCATAGAAAACTGTGTTTTTTTGTGTGTGTTTTGAAACAAACACAATTTAATTAACTGTGTATATAAATGTATACATAGCAGGCGTATTCAAGTAAAAGGTTTTTAGATCCAGCTGCATACAATGAATTAGCATTAATGATTAGTTTATGGCTATAAATAAGACAGTACACAGTGTTTATGTTATATAGTGGGGCTTTATATTACACATAACTTTTACCCAGCACCGTAGACTCAAAAGACGAGAAGATGTTCTGAATCTGAAGCAGATAGAATAAACATATGTCTCTATCCATTCTGGTTTTATCAAGTATTTTTAAACAAGCCATGTCTTCAGCCTGCTTTATAGAGCATGGAGAAAAAACTTAAATGAAACTACTCTAAGACAATCTGTAAAATCATTAGTGTATTTCTCTGACAAAAGTGAGTATAGTCCGTGATCCTTTGTTATTGTGACAGATGTGGAAAACTCAATCCACTGTTTGTGTTTCTTAAAGTTGTTGGCTGTTTGACTGGTCGATTAAAACTGCTTTAATCAAAATCTCAATAATTGTAAATGTGACCTATTGTGCTCAAATTACTGAAATGCTCTACAGCTCCAATAGAATATTATTGAACAAATGTTAATAATAAGCTTAAATAAATCTGACAGTGGTCCATGGTTTATTTTTATTTTGTGCTTAGCCCATAGCTATATATTTCCTACTATCTCTTAACTGTGCATGATGAGAGAGAGGTAAGGTTGAGAGACAGTTATAAAAGAATATATGAACATGACATGTGCCTTGTGTACAGTTTGACTTGCCTTTTACACTGATTATAACAGTGTGGCTCTTCATCAGGTGCAATGTTGAGAGTGGAAAATATGACACAATACACCTCTTAATCGTAATACGAGGATCATTACGTTTACAAGATCAAATTTTCACTACATGCACATAAAGCATAGAGGCAGAAGGCTACATTTCTATATAAGCTGGAAGCATGGATGCTTCTAACAGATGATAATCAAATTGTTTCTACACGGCTGTAACCAATCCGAATGCTGCAGCTGCACCCAACAGTGTTAAAGAACAGCAGCTTTACTGATCCTGTTCACTATGGAGTGCACCACTGCAGGACAGCAGCGCTCAGAACTGGAAGAAATCTGATAGGCACATTTCAATTTTTCACCTTGTAATTGCTTGAGCTGTCGTTCAGGCTTCGGATTCGGATGCCTCTGTTGCAACTGACTGATCGAGGGATGGAAGGAGGAAATGAAAGCTTCTCATAGAAGGAATGATGGGAGGTAGGACAGGGGAAGAAGTGTAAATAGCAGAGGAAAGGGTGGAAATTATTTGGAGTGCAAAGAAGCAGAGAAATTTCTGGGAAAGGTGATGGGGAAAAAGGGAGGAAAGTACGAATGTGATGAAGCAATAACTAGAGGTGTGAATGCACCAAGTGAGAAATGGAGGGAGATGATGAAACTGACACCATACAGAGACAGAGAAAGATAAAGGTGAAGAGAGTAAGAAGTAAAAAAAGATGATTGGAGGAAAGAAAAAGACAGAAAGAAAGGAGATATGAGATGAAGGTAGAAAATGATAGAAAATGATATGCATAAGTGTAATAGAGAATGAGAAGTGTGTTAGAGTAAAACAATGTTGTTGAGTTTTGGTGTGTGTGTATGAGTAAGTGAGTCAGTGTGTGTGAATGAATTAGTGCACTGTAGGCCAGCTCTGCCTCCTGAGCTCCTAGGATCAGTACAGTAAAGCTGGCTGAGCTCTCCTGCAGTCCTGACTGAGATCATCTCAACCATCCAATCACACACACACACACACACACACACACACAGTCTTTTTACTCAGCTGCATATATTTGGTGATAAATCTTAGCAAGCTACAATATCATAAAAGTAGTAAAAATGACCTGCTGTTTTATATGAAATATTATAGGAAACAATATGAGATTATTAAACCTTGACATATCTATAGCAAAATTATCTGCCAATAGAGTAACAAAATCTAAAGCTTTAAAATAGTCAAATAAGACAACTTTGACTTGAATCAAGATATTATCAGTAATAATACTCATACTGTATGGATTTCTGTTCATCTAATTAAATGCTCTCTACAATGTAAATGTTTCAAGGTCTTACACTACAGTTTTGTATGAGTAAACATGGTCTCTCTGTGCATGTATTGCTTTCCTGTACACCATTCCCTTTCCCAACCAGTGAAAAATATGGCTTTTGAAGAGAGAGCAATTTGTGCACATTCATGGTTATATGACAGGCACTTTCCAGAGGAGTGTTTTACATTGGAGCTGTTCAGTGCTGAAAAATTTACTGTCTTATACTGATCCAGAAAGTGATTCTGTCTTTATCCACCATCAGGGCTTCTTCTTCAGGAAGAGTAAGTAATATAATTTTATTTACCACTCAGAAACATCAGATGAATCACAGTAACAGCCGTAAGGCTCTGCATCACCGTCTGCACCTCTGATAGTTGGCCTTGGCTTAAACATTTACAACATAGCTCCAAAAACACATGGCATTCATTGTCTAGCATACTGTCTTTGTTTTCTTTGACAGATGTGGGTGAAAGTGAAAAATGCTTCACGGATGAAAAATGCTCGTTACACTCTTTGCTGTTGCTTATTTAAGATTGTTAAAACCAGCCAGGGTGTGGTATATCACAAACACTATTGTCTGCTGCGAAAATCAATCAAGCACTTCAACACACTATCCTGTTTCAAGAGGAGGTATGTCAACATACTGAATCAAATTCACAGCTCTTTCATGGAGAAGCATTTCATCTCTGTTCTTCATACAGCTTTCCTCTTGTGCTCCTTATTCTCTCTCTCCCTCTATCTCTCCTCTTCACCTCCTCCAGCGAAGCATCTCTCTGTACAGTTGTGAGACTAATACCAGCAGCATTGACAGAGCGATATAAAACATTCATAATGCCTGAGCGATGTGTCTATTCCCTTTACTGCTATCCGGAGTAAGCAGTATTATACACTCTTTGTGCATATAACCAGATATAGGAGAGTATGCATACATTATAAGTGTTTATGTAGGGGGAAGGGCTGTATATGCCTTTTCAACTTAATCTCTCTCTTCATCTGTAGTGTACGTGTGATTACCTCAAGCTTTTAACACATTTCCCTGAACTGAGAAAAGAACTCAAGATGTTTACTCAAGATTCGCTTAATTGAAACCCAAGGGCAGTGAACTGGAAGTCAACTTAATACAGTATGTTGCATATAATATGTTTTGCAATATGTAAATTAATTCTTCAAATCGTATTTATGAATTAAGCTCTAAGTCTGCATAATTTATCCTTTCAGTCAGCAAAGGAGTCGGTTCTTTCATGGATGCCGCAAATTCTCTGGGAAAACACAAATAACAGAATTTCGACAACGTACCAAAGAATTTTCTTTTTTTAATAGACACAAAGCAGCTTTATGGAAATCAGTATGTACAAGTTCTCTAGTGAGCAAACCAGAGAGGTGATAAAATCTAAATCTAAATCTCTACTTCTCTATAAATGTATACTATAAAGTCAAACAGTACTAATGTACTGAGTGTTGAAAGGATGTTTAGTACGAGTAGACTGTATATGATTCCATTCTTCACTAAAGAAAGATAGAGACTTCAAATGAAATGTGCAGTTTTGAGGATCTCCATATGCGAGACCATCCAGTGCAGCAGAAAGTGATTCAAATGCAACAATACAGCTTGAATAATCTATTCTCCTAATATATTTCACCGAAAAGCATTTTACTGATAGATGTATGTCAAAATAATCATTAAAACACGAGAGATTTGGTGCATAAAGATTACACTAGAGCATTTCTTTCGACCGGAGCTGTCCTCATGTTAAATACTTTATTGTTGTTGTACTCCCTGTAGTGTGGGAATTAGCTCTCAGACAACTAAGCCCTATATAACGCGATGTTCAGTAGTCGTAACACCTGATGTCTTTCGGAAAAACAGCTTAGTTCTCACCATCTCTGCCTTATGAAAACAAACATGTTTGATCACGTTGAGTAACTCACACAGAAGTCATGATTGTGTGTGTTTACTGTGCAGGATATGGAGGATCCCATGCTTTCTAAAGTCTTGTAAAGTAAAACAGCAAAAAAAATAGCACTGAGCACAGGAGAACTCATAATAGACAAGGACAATCCACACATATCAGCCAATGCTTTTATTTACAAAGGCCACAGAACACGCAGACATCTCTCTCTTACATGCACTTACTATACACACACAGCAGCCTCTATCAAATTGGAAGGCACTATGTGGAAACCAGGTTGGATTCAGGGCCATTTTTAAATTTCTGATCTGCTCTCAGCTTTCATGCTGTGCCATCAATCAAGCTATAAATATATAAATTATGACATGCAATGACAATTTCAAGAAATAAAGCTGCAAAAGCTGGTAAGCTGCACATGAAAGCTGCCTTTCTTTTTCTCTCTGTCTATTCCCAGTCAGAATCACTCCTCTTTCATTAAGCCGTAGTCAACAACCTTGAATACACAGCTGTGTAACTGTACAATTTACAGTACAATTGGCAGAAAAGTGTTTTAGACACTGATTTAAGATATCACAGGCATTACACTGCATGTGCCACTGTGTGTGTGTGTGTGTGTGTGTGTGATGAAAACATTTACATTTCCGGTATTTAGCAGATACCCTTATCCAGAGCAATTTACAAAAGTGCTTTTAAGTCTTTATCAATGAATTAATTAACATTGGTTCACTAGGTTACAAACTTAAGATACTGTACCATCACCCTAACTAAAGTCTGTTCAGGGCTTTTCTTTCTTTCTTTTTTTTTTAAAATATACACATAAACAAACAGGGGAAGAAGTGCTAGTATAAGTGAAGAGCTAGTTCTTCCTGAAGATAGCCAGTGACTCTGCTGTTCAGACACCAAGGGAAAGTTCACTCCACCACCTCGGTGCCAGAACAGAAAAGAGTCTTGCTATATACCAGTCAAGCAGTGCTAGTAGCTCTAAGGGAGTGAGGTGCAGTGTGAGGAGTGATAAGAGCTTTGAGGTAAGAGGACATTGGTACATTTTTGGCTTTGTAGGTAAGCATCATTGTTTTGAATCTGATGCATGTAGCTACTGGAAGCCAGTGGATGGAGTGCAGCATTGGAGTGGTATATATGAGAACTTAGGCATTTAGAGAACTTAGGCAGGTTGAAAACAAGTTGTGTAGCTGCATTTTGGATCATTTGCAGAGGACGAATTGCTTTCATTCTGTAGGTAGACCTGAAAGCAGTGAAATGTAGCTGAGCAGCCTGTAAACAGTAATAAATGTACACAATTAAATACATGGGTCATTTATTTGTATATTATTTACAGTATTTTGCAATTTTTGATCTAAAACTTATGTTTATTTTTGTTCTTACTATAAATTACTTTCACTATAAATCTGAACCTGCATTTAATGTATCATTAAATTAATTTTTTAGTTTTTTCTACAAATTAAATGTGACACAGTACATTAATAGTCGATAATAGACATTTGCAATGTCAAATGTAAAAAAAAGATGAAATAAAATTGTGGTTAAATTATTGTTTCAAATTATTACCATATACAACCGCTTACAAAATGTGTACTGAGAGATAAAGAAGAAATAATAAAGCTTCTAAGGAAGTTGCGGGGCAAGACACACTGGAGAAGTGGCTAGTGTTGCCACATCAAGCTAGAGTCCCCAGTTCAATCCTGTTCTTGGCTTCTTGTCTGCACTTGCTGAATTTCTGTACCTGTTCATTTTGTGTCCGTGTGGGTTTCTTCCAGATTCTCTGGTTTCCTCACACCTCCAAAAATAGGCAATCAGGAAGCCTGGCTAAGATAAAATGCCTCTAATTGTGAGTGAGGATGTAAATGTGTGTGCACGTTTCCTTGTGATGGACTGGTGTACCAGTGTTCCTGGGCTAATTTCAGCATCCACCATGACCCTGACCATGATACATTGGTTACTGAAAGTGAGTGAGGAAGTAGCAGAGATTGCAGGTGCCTCTGATGTTTGTACTTAGATAGCACAATTATCTTGCTCTGTTAATCCATTGGACAAGCATGCTCACAAGAGATAAACAACCAGCGACCTTCATCTTCACTATACTATATAAAACTCATTACCGCTAAAAGTGATTTGTAGAATATGAATTCATATAGACGACCTAAACTGTACACAATCTATACGCAAACTCTCGCCTATTCCTATGTGACTACTTCCTCAATGTTCTCTGTCAGAGACAATAGTAAAAGATTTATTAGCCACTAGGCTTAGTTGGGCACATCTCCAAACGTAAAATGGATCTCCTAATGCCACAATAACAGTAATTTAAATTGCAGGAACATTGGATGGCCTCCCTGTGCTCTCTCTTAGCTTGGCACAGCCGTTGAAATGTGCTGGCATCAGCACTGCAGCTGTCTTGATTTGCAGCAGTAATATCAGCAGACTTACTCCCGAAACAGACTTGATGGCCTGCTGGTCACTGCACTATACCTCCACAAGCACCAGACACAGACTGGTATAATAAGAAGGACATTAAATCTGTATGTGTACACACACACACACACACACACACAGCACCTGCCTAGTATTGTGTAGGACTCCTTTGCAGCACACAGACACACTTACAGTACACTCACCATTATCTATCTATCTATCTATCTATCTATCTATCTATCTATCTATCTATCTATCTATCTATCTATCTATCTATCTATCTATCTATCTATCTATCTATCTATCTATCTATCTATCTATCTATCTATCTATCTATCTATCTATCTATCTATCTCCCTCTCCATCAAAGCATATGTTCATGATATTCCCTGTAACAAGCAGAGACACAGTCACAAATCCTTAACTGTCAGCAGTGGAGTTGCTACACTGTTTAATTGGCATATGTGTCAAGTGCCGTAGCTAGACAACTTCATCTGCGAGTGAGAGATTTTCCACAACACATTCAGAAACAAGAAGTGTTGCAAACCAGAGTCAGCAGTACCTGAGGTTTTCTTCATTTTCTATCAACAAATAGACAGCTGGAGCAGTCACAGTGATAACCGGCAAAGTGAGTGTGTAATGTTCTGTAAACTTAACTAACTGTTTAAGCCAGCATTTCTCCATACTAGATGTACAACATTTATGTGCTATATTTACACTGTCTATGGGTGTGCAGCAAGGTAGGCAGAAAGATGCATTAATATAATACACATTACACTGTTTATTTCAAGAACAGCATCACTTTAAACTGAGTATCAAGTGCAGAAGTCTGGCACTGGAACCTTTTCATTGTCACAGAATCCATCCTTTCTGTTCTTTTCATGTCAGTCCAGCACTGATCATCGTTTTCTCTTTGGAGTATGTGAAACCAAGCCAAGGATACTGAGCATATGTTATTAAAGAAAAGCAGACATCATTATTTTAATTAGGCTGAAAATAAAGTGAGTGACAGTAAACTAGTAAGCTCCAGAGATGTTATGAATGGTAGCGTATTACCAACTGAATCCTTTAATGAAAGTGTTACTTTTTTCTGGACTCCTTTTTTCACCTAATTTTCCTAGACTTTCATTTCACCTTATTTTTTTTCCTTTTATGTTTTCTTTTGGGAAATGGACATAAATGGAATGCATAACCTTACCATGGCTCACAAACACATCTAAACAGGCTGCAATGCCATCTTTCAGCATCCATCTTATCTACACCAGCTTCATATCTTATCACTGTGGACCAGCCCAATCCCACATGGTTTTAGAGAGAGAGAGAGAGAGAGAGAGAGAGAGAGAGAGAGAGAGAGAGAGAGAGAGAGAGAGAGAGAGAGAGAATGAGAGAGAGAGAGAGAGAGAGAGAGAGAGCGAGAGAGAGAGAGAGAGAGGAAACTGAGCATTGAAGGATACTATTCTCATTCTCAAAATATGCCAAAACAATCAAATTAAAAGCAATATATACATCGGTATTTATGAAAGCATTTCTACCGCATTTTTAGTAGTTTGTATCAATTCCAGTAGTTTATCCATTTAAACCTAATACAGTAGTTATAGAATGATGGATGGAGAACCGTGACATTACAGAAATATCCCCTACATTAGCCCAAAGAAAGTAAAGAGGCAAATACAACAGCTGGACTGAATTGGACATTATAATGACAGTTGCAGCTGTATTAAGCATCACCTTATAATCATATGTCCCACAAAATGACTACAGTTTTCTATAAATAAATCCATGATACAATAATGTGATCATATCATCCTATGCGATGAAAGAAACTGGGTTTGCATATAAAAGAAAACAGCTAGAAATTTGCTCATGTCGTGTTCATTTATTGCTGTCCGGATGCGAGAGTTGTATCATAGAGGGAAAATTTTTATTGCACCCTGAAAAGCACGGCATGACTACAGCTGAAGTGATATTTTTAGAAAGTGTTTAGATATATTTCTGCCTGGAGCTAAGTAAATAAAGTATTTCTAACTCAATACACTTTCAAAAAGTGGTGGGAACAAAACCAGTACGTAAAAAGTGCTTCACAGACATGTCCCCAGTGTCTCCAACATCCTCTGCTAATAGATACCCTCAGTCAAGTAAGACAGCTGTGGTTCAGTATATGATTTTCACCCCACATTTGCACCTCAAGGTCTCTAAAATGGCTTACAATAAGGTAAAAAGTACAGTTTGCTAATCCCTTTTGCTTTTGGCCCAATTTTTGACAAGCACAAGCACATTAGACTCACTATCCACTATAATTGGAAGCCCTGCACACCTGCTCATTTATGCAGTTATCCAGTCAGCCATCCACAAGGGATTTTCACACACAAGCCTCTAGTGTTTACACAGGATGGTGTGAAAAGTGACAGTGACTGTGAGTGACAGCTCTGTGGATCGAAACACCTTGTTGATAAGAAAGGTCAAAGGAAAACGGCAAGAATGTTTTAAGCTGCCAGGAAGAATATAGTGACTCAAACAATCACTCTTTACAACCACGGTGAGCAGAAAAGTATTGCAGCATGTGCAAAACATCAAACCTTAAAGTGATTTTGTTTTTCTAATCTTCAGCTGTCCAGATTGGGTGAGTCTGTGACCATGATAGCTTTGGATTTCTAATCATGGCTGTCAGGAATGGAACCCATTTTAGTCTTCTGCTGTTGCAGCCCATCCACATCAATGTTCAATGTTTTGTGCCTGCTAAAATGCTCTTCTGTGCACCATGGTTTAAAGAGTGATTATTGAATTCACTTTTTTCTTCCAATTACCAATTTCTGATCTCTTTTGAAATGTTTCTGGTCTCTCTTATATACATATATGAGTGTTATGGCCAGATGTTAACATATTTTTTACTTATAAGACTATATCTACAATGTCTCAGCTCACACCATGATTTACATGAGCATATCAACAAAGGCACTGTTCTATCCACCATCTGCTTTATATAGCATATCCCAATTTACCTCAGTGCTTTCTTATTGCACATTTTTCTTGTGTATTTTACATTGCTCTGATTCGCAACCCTGAGACACAGAAAGCAAATGATCTGAGTCCTGGCACTCTCTGGAGTTCGAATGCCATGTGGAGCTGATAAACCCACAGTCGTTTGACTTTTGCTAGCCACATGTCTTTCAATTATCCAGTCTAGCTGGCTCAGAGATTAATGAAGGCTCTGTGTGAATTTCAAACACTGGTGAGATTGTAAAACAAATCAAAGAATACAACAACGAGGAAGAAATTGTGAGGAGGAATAGAAGATGAAAGAGAATGGGAGGGTCAATTACAACTCCACACTGTAAAGTCAGAAAGTAAAAGAGGAGTGAGCAAAAGAAGAACAAAGCACCAAAGGGGCAGGACCAGCACTGAGGCAAAGGAGCGGATGTAAAGATGTGACAAAAAACTGCATGTGACAAGGATGAAAATGGTGGTCTGATGGAGGAAGGCCAACCTCCCAATCATAAGCCATAAGGCTGTGAAGTTCTGCTACACTACACTACACTACACTACACTACACTACACTACACTACACTACACTACACCAAACCAAACAGGGTTCTGCATAATTTATCAATGAATAACTGGATGTAGGGGGCACGGTGGCTTAGTGGTTAGCACGTTCGCCTCACACCTCCAGGGTCGGGGTTCGATTCCCGCCTCCACCTTGTGTGTGTGGAGTTTGCATGTTCTCCTGGGGGGCACTGTGCCCGTGCCTGGGGGGTTTCCTCCGGGTACTCCGGTTTCCTCCCCGGTCCAAAGACATGCATGGTAGGTTGATTGGCATCTCTGGAAAATTGTCCCTAGTGTGTGATTGCGTGAGTGAATGAGTGTGTGTGTGTGTGTGTGTGCCCTGCTATGGGTTGGCACTCCGTCCAGGGTGTATCCTGCCTTGATGCCCGATGACGCCTGAGATAGGCACAGGCTCCCCGTGACCCGAGGTAGTTCGGATAAGCGGTAGAAAATGAATGAATGAATGAATGAATGAATAACTGGATGTTTTAGCACATCTCTTGTTTTATGATATGAACTGCAGCCCACAAGAGCAGTTTTTTTTTCATAATACGCATGCATACACAAGCAAACACACACTCATTAAATCTTCTAGTAAATATATCAATAATTACAGCACATTAACCTTGGATGACATATCCTGAAGAGTGAGTCAGTCTAATATTGCTTATCATGAATGGGTCCTGAAAGACCAAGTCACATCATAAAAGAACCAAGAGAAAACAATACTGTTTCAGGGTGATGAAATAATGACTCATTCAGCACATAGCAAATATTACGTAGCTTGCGAATGGATTCTCTGTTGTCACTAATCCTAGGTCTGGCTTGTTACCTGCCATTTTCAATCTCTGTCTTGGTGCTAAAGTGTGATTCAGCCTCAGGGAAAAAACAAATGAATCTATTCCTTCCTCCACAGTGTATATAGTTATTAGAGGGGCTGCCATTTCTCCATTCCTTTCCCTATGGGAACATCTCTTCACTTCAGAAACTTCAAAATAAAGGTATAACACTGTGATTCACCAAAAGGTAGCCATGCACTTTTCCAATTTTGTGGTGATATTACCTCATTTTTAGCGCTGATATATTAACAATAGCTTTTCTATTGTATTTTTTCACAATGCTGTATTGTAGTGAGCTGTTGGACTCAGTGGAGTGTCAAAAAAAAGGGGGTCAAGCGCTGTGGGAAGCTAAAGCAGAAAAAAAATCAATTCCCTCCAAAAGCTTGAATAAAAGATACGTCCTCCTCAATTTATGGCATAAGACAAAGCCCAGCAAAGTCACCCTTTCCATTCGCAATGATGTGAAAGAGGACCCGGGACATATCAAAAAGACAATGTTTCAATGGCAATATGCCAGTAATTGAAGCAGTGCTGTATGGTGAAATGAAACATTTAGCTAGTTGTTTGACATCATTACATTCAGTCACCATAAAAATTATAACTTGTAAACAGTTAGCATGAAATCTCAAGTCAAAAGTGTCAAAATACATTAGACAGCAATGTGGATCAAACCTGTGGACCTGATCAAACCTATGGATCTACACATATTTTGGATTATTTAAAAAAAAAAATATAGAAAGAAATCTTTGTATAAAATGTTGTTTAAACATGTATGTGCCAGTGAGAAATGTAAAAGGGAACATTTCCATCCATTATACACCCAGAATACAATTTTTTCTCAAGAGACAAAGCAAATTTAAAGAACACTTGATCCCTGTGGCCCATCTGCTTCTGATACTTCACGTTCTTTGGTTTCAGTCTTCACCTACTTCATATCTCATCTTTACTACTTCTCCCATATGGCCTTTCTCCATTCTTTCTCCAGTAGAAGAACGCTGCTAATTGCCTCTGCTGGACACATTTTAACAATTACCCTGGGCTATTTCTTATATGTGTTAATGAGATTAGTGCAATCAGTCATGGATGCCCAGAGATATATCCGAAATAATGATTGCATCAATTGTGTTGATGCACATAACATAACTGTGTGTCTGTTTCAGGAAACTAAATTTAGTTATCAGCTGTGCCTCAGATTTATGCCTGGCTATGCACCATGAACGGCACACAACTACTCATCAAATGCAGCATGGCACCGCAGCATGCATGTTCAAATGCTTTCATGTCATTATTCAAGTTTGGTATGAACCCCAGGCATTAAACACTCTCAGCAGAGCCACATGGATACATCATCAGGTAATGTGGGAAGTCACTATTAATGCTGTTCAAAGTGAAAAACAAAATTCTAATTTTTTAAACCAAATCTCAATTGACATTGATGACTTCAAGTGATGCACGGACATGGCTCAGAACATGCTTATGCCTCAGTAAAAGCAGAGAGGTTGATAAGCATCTTGCACATGAAACGCATGTAAGATCTTTTGAATAAATCCCTGTAGAAGGTATTAAAATATCAGAGCAGAAAAGGAATAGTGGACTCTAACTTAGATTTTGACCCTCCGGCATTAAAGAGAACAGATATGAAGGCTAAATTATTAAAGTGAAATGGCTTGTAGATATCGCCATTCAAATAAAACTGTCCCAATTATTTCAGGTTCTCATTATTATTAGTCCTCATTAACATTCTGCTAAGACTTTATTGCTAGAGTTTTCTTTTCCGTCATGTGAACTAGTGTGGCGCTTTTGCAAAGAAATCTACACCTGATATCGTCTATTAAAGTATATAATTACTTTTTAAATTTCGACTTCTGGTACTTTCATTTACAGTTGTTAAAGATGTCGTGAGTGTAAAAGCTGAAAGTCCATCGCAAATAACATTGGGATATTGATGTACTTTGCTGATTGCCATTCTGGCAAAGCTTTTACCCTTCACACTTAAAGTACAATGTAATATTAGCCTAATCATTTGCCATTGTTTAACATATTGTTAGCTCTTTATACACTGTAGAGTGTGCAAATGTAGTGGATCATAAAAGGTGACCAATGAAGTTTTTTTTAATGAAACATTTACATGGAAATCCAGAGTGACTTGCTACACATGTGGCTAAGTTATGAATCTACTTTAGGTTTAATCCACTCTTTGACTCCAAAACACATGGGCATTAAATAAAGTCTAAAGTACCTTAGAGCTAATGTGCCCTGTCAGCACATTAATCTTCAAAAATAAACAGGTCTAAGGCTCCAAAAACAGGTACAATATTTTACACATTTAAGTAATGTCAATGTTTAATAAATCTGTACCAAGGAGGTCTGTTTCCTATTATAGGTGTCTCTGGCTATAAAAACTTTAAGAACCCCTGCCCTAGATAAGGATTCTAAGGAAAATAACTACTTGCTGTGATTCTGCAGAGTGGACAGGAGCTAATGAAAGAAAGGTGAATATGTATGTATGTGTGTGTGTGTGTGTGTGTGTGAGTGAGTGTTTGGAGGTGATTTGGGTGAATGGGCCTCTTGGGCAGGCAGGACTTTACAGTAATAAAGCCAAGGTAACACAGAAGCCATGCTGTTCTCTCTTCTCCTTTCCCAAGCTAACTCACTGATGCCTCCACTTTAATTGGGATAGCAGAAGCCCTGAGCCGATGCTGCGCCTGGCATGCATACACGCAAAATGAACAGAAACATACATATACATCAGATAAATCAGAACTCATCCATTGCAAGTAATAAAGACGACAAGCAGACAGAAAACAAACATACAGGCACACAGATAGGAATGAAGTATTTCAAGCATACATAGCAAAAGTAAAAAGCAAAAGCATACATAACAACACAAACACACATCAATGCTACATTTCACTATCAACATCTCTTTCAGGATACACACTCAAACACGTTTTCTTTTTCACTTCCTTCAATACATCTCTCTCGATCCTTCCATCTCTTTTTTCTTTCTCTCCGCCTGGTAAAATAGGCCACATCAATTTTTTACACGTCGTCTTCTCTGCTTTCATAATGGAGCCGAGCCCGAGTTATGGTTGTGTCAGATCTGCATTGTAAATCATTTACGATCTCATCCAACCTCATTGTGGAACACAGGCTTTAGTCAGACGCAACCTGTGAGTTCACTGAGTGTAATCACATGAATAAGTGTTGGTGTAGTCTGTGCATGTCAGAGCTCAGGGGTCATGGCTGTAGGTAGAGACGGTTTCACAGGTCAAGGTGAAACAGAAGCTTCCTGCTTTATGTGGGTTAATTGTGAACGCGCCCCCTTGCTGTGTCCACACACATGCAGCTCGCCACAGGCCACGTTATGTAATGACATGGATATTAAAGAGCACACTGCTTTCTCCACACACAAACAGATCATGCATGCCTCTGCCTGGATATTAGCAATGCAGCACTACCAGCATCAAGCCTGATTTTATTTAGTTCAATTCCCTCTCTACAAAACAAATGATAACCTCAGCAGGCCCACTGAACTACTAAATAGCAAAGCAATAGTGTGTGTGAGATTATATGCCCTGATACGGATGTGCGAGAGTCGGATGTGCGAGAGTCACTGGGGCAGTATGCTGAAGTAGACACATAAAAAGGGCAGTTTCTACTTCTAGGTGCAATCAGTAAGGGAAAAAAACCTGCAGGAAATTTACTTTCAAACTTGCATACAGAGGCTGCTATAGGGCATGCGTTCCTATCATCTTGCATCCAGAGGACAACACCTGTACTGTAAAGTCACAAATTTGGACAATTCACCATGTTTCTATACACGTAAAGAAACCCTACACGGCATCGCATCACATATTCTCCACTAGAAGGGCACCCTATAGCACATAGTGGCACCCTAGAGGGCATCTATAGGACAGCCATTGGGGCACACTATCACATTATCTTCACTCTAAGGGCACGCTATAGGGCACGTTATCAAACTTTATCTTCCATAAGGGCACCTTAAAGGGCACTTTGTGGCATGGTGTTTTTCAACCATGTGACCGCAAATAACTCTTTAAAATATATCTTTAAATGTGAATATAACATGTTTAAATAATCTAAAATAACTAGACTTTACTAATTACTTTTTAGACTACACTATTCATTTTTCTAGTTAAAAGATACACACTAAAAGAATAAAAGTTGGATGATATTATCATGTTACATGTCAGAAAGAGTAACATTTCAAGTCATTTTAAATAATAAATCTATTAGATTTAATAGATTTATTATTTAAAATCCTGTCTATATCTGACACATCTATCACAAATACTTGATCATTAAAGCATACAAAGCTACCCTATAAATACTAAATTACAGGATCTCCATTTTTTCAGTAGTGGAGCAATAAAGGAGAAAATACATTCTAGATCTTTTTGTGATATCAATGAGTGATGATGAAGAAAGTGTGCAATGAAGACCATGTCACTGTGATCATATCCTAAATATTACTCAACTTTGACAGTAATGCAATGCCTTAAGGTGATGTATATTTGTGGGTTATTGGAAGTATGGAGCAGGAGTAACTTGAATTACAAACCGTAAAGTTCTCCAAGCTTGTGATTCAGTATGACAGATGAAGGAGTGCAGAACAATGCCTCCAGTCATGTAAAAAAATCTATCTATCTATCTATCTATCTATCTATCTATCTATCTATCTATCTATCTATCTATATAAACAAACAAACAAATAAATAAATAAATAAATAAATTTCATTTTAATTTCATTCAGATAGATAGATAGATAGATAGATAGATAGATAGATAGATCAAATGCACAGTTTTTGAGAGATATTTTTGTAGCAAAGATGAAAAAAGCCCTGAAATGCAAAACTGAAAAGCACCATGAAAAATAGCTGCATTTCCTGCTATTATTTATTTTTTTATAGTGCATTAGAAAAAAATTCCACAGCAAACTAAATAAATAAATCAAAAAAACAGATTGATAAAATATATTTACACTCAAAACATATTGAAGTTTATCTTGTCTGATTTGGATTCTGGGTTTTACAACTACACACAAACCCACAAACATTTGTTTTACTATCAATCTGTGGAAGAGCTTTCAACATGATTATTAATCTAGTTCATTAACGCTATGCTAGAACTAAAACCCTGACCGTAACCTTTAAACCCTAACCCTAACCCTAACCATAACCTCAGTAAGCAACAAAAAAACATCCTGGCTCTTTTAAGTGTTTTTATTTTTCATTTCTCTCACTTTTTTCTTCAAAAAAGTTGAAGATTTCAGCAAAGATATTCATATCCTTGTGGACACACAAACGCGCACACACACACACACACACACACACACACACACACACATCTATGATGACTTATTTGTTCCGGTAAGGAGCTGCTATGCCACAAACTTATCATTACCGTCATTCTAATACTGCTATAATGACAGCAGTTTGTTTAACAGGAGCCCAGGGATATATCACACAGCAAACAGATAAACAATAGGGGGTAGTTTCCTTACAGCACAGATATGAGGACAGAGCAAAAATGAAAAGGAATGTTTGTTAACTAAACTCGATATTGCGCCTATGAAGCTTTGTTATCCACATGGATTATTTTGACAATATTTGTAACTAAGCCCAAGTAGAGATGCAAAAGTACGATAGAAAAACGATTTCACATCTATTAAATATATTTTATATTGAACAGATATTTAAATGAATTTATAAATGTATTTAAATAACAGTGATAACTAAAAAAACAAAACAAATGCAATTTCAAACAAAGTGCAATTTCGTAAAACTTTGAATGACAAGAACAAACTATTATTTTCTGAGATGAAGTTAAAACAGAAAGTGCTGGAGTCCTAAGGGATCTGTATGATGTACATGTCAGTTTATCAGACTCCTCAGTACAGACATGTCCACCATACAGATCCCTCAGGACTCCACAAAGAATCTCTGTCACTACATAGTCATCTCTTCACACTGCACTTAGCACTGGTACTGTTACTACATAAAACACAACTGATGTCTTTTACATTACACATCCAAACAAATATTTTACTTCTTATTCTTTCTAATTTCTTATTATTTCTTATTCATTTTAAGTATATAATTGTGTATATGTGTGTCATCTTGAATGTACTACTTAGAATTGAACTTTCTTAGAACTAACGGCGAATTCAAATATTTAATCTCAAAATTACATATAAGACGCTTAACTGAAGGCCATTGATTTCTTATTCTCAGAGCGCAATTATTACAACACAGTCCAGATCAAATAGAGAGCCTTATTTCCATCAAAGAAGGCCATTTCTCAGTCACTGGTCACTTCAGGTTTCAAAGCAGGAGACAGAACACAGCGGCGAGCCGTATTAAATCTTCTGATGTCTCCGGACTTTTCCATCTGATGTTTTTTCAAAGCTAATGAGGTGTTCCTGATGCCCCGTCTAGTATGTAATTAGATGTTATGTCTAAGATCTTGCTAAAGGGTCAAACAATGCCTAAGGGTCAAACAATGCCGTTGCAAAATTATCATTCAATACCACCAGATATTCAGGAACAACTCAAAAAGTAAATAGAAGATTATTCCACATTTGTAACAACGGTTATTACATTTTCCATAAGGGAACACAATTAATATGATTACTGCCATTTTTAATCATTGAGGGAAGATGACTCATCTGTTTATGAGCATCATTCATGCAGTAATGCAATAAATCAGACATTAAATTACACGTAATGCCAGTACATGGGATAAAAGAAGGAGGGGGAAAAAGCAAAGGGGGGAGAGAGAGATGAAAATTGGAATCAGATCAGGTCTTGATGAGATAAGGATCTCTCTGGATTAAGTTACGCAGAAGCTGCGGGATAAACTCAAAGCTAAGAAAGTGCTCCTGGATTTGCAGCACCTATGAGCAGCATGCGAGAGATGAGGTATGAACAGAGCAGTACTGATGATATAAATATGTCATTATAGTCTCTGTTCTAACTGGGGATGATTACTGCACAATGCATGGTAGTGGCAGATACAGTTAGAAAGGTCATGATTAGATTGGAAATTAGGCTATTGAGGCTAGCAACTAAAATAAGCAGAGCAAAATGTAGCCACAGGATGAACCACTCACCCCAGCACAGGTCAGATGACATGCCTCTGGATCCCTCCTTCCCTCTGAAATGGCCGCAATGGCAGAACCCTATTGCAATATCAAGCCATATACAAGAGGAGGCTCTCGCTGTGCTCTAATTGCAATTCTAATTGCTCCTTGGCTTAGCCTTCATCCCTCGGCACTGTTCCAAATCAAATGGCCCGCTTTTTAATATTGATCCCCGGTGCTGTTCTGTGTTGTGCTACACTGTAGTGGGAGTCTGAGTATTGCTTACGTAGACTGTTTGCGCTGTTCCTCTATTTCCCATTAGATTCCCGCCGCCCTCGAGTCCAATCCATGCCCACTTCAACTCATCTCCCCACTATTGTAATTACCTGACATCCTGTCTCAAAGCGGTTATTAAATACACAAGTTAGGCCTCCTTTTTGTTTTCCTTTATGTCTTTGTTTTATGTTGCTCCTTGCTCTCATTATTTTTCAACCTCGACCATTAAAGCACAGACCCAAAGCGCTTCTAATTGCATCTGGGACTGGTCTTTATGGGGTTGCCATGGTGATGGCCTGAGCCATCTACAGCTACACGCAAGCTTTAGGCTTCTAGTACTAACCTCTTCCTCCATGCATCCAACTCTCTCTCTCGCTCCCTCTCTCTAGGGTAGTAATACGTCTTTCTCAGACCTGCTAATCTGTGCTGACAGTAGCTATAAGACTAAACCCTAATGACATGTTGCGAATTGGAAACGAGGCCCTCATACACTGGTGCACAGCTGGATCAGCTTTTAAAGAAAGTCCTTCTGAATTAAGCCTGCAAAAAAAAAAAAACGGTTTTTCAGCTAGACTAGCAGAAATTGTGGTCTTTTAAGAACACTGTTATTTTACAATGACTCACTCTTCCTAAAGCAAGAAGAACAAACACACACTGGACATGCTCAGAAAAGGTCAGGATTGTCATTTTAGCACCATCAATGATATTCATTAAAGCTTCACTGATAAGATGTTTTTTACTCCTCACATGCTAAATATACTGGATCAGCTGTTGCTAATGTCACAACAGACTCAAAGTCATTAATGCAGCCAAACACAAAGCCCATCTGCTATTTTATGACATAAGATATACAATCACAAACTGACAAACACTCACGGCTATAACCGAAGTATATTAATAGAATAGAAAAATCCTGATATGGACTCTTGATGATGGTTATGGAGAACGCTGTCTTTCCTACGAGTCCATTGAGAACTACGAGGCCTACTGGAGAGAGGTGGAGTCATCCTCAAAAAGACCATGCCCATCAGGATAAAACATAAATTAGTATAAAACATGACACTAAATGGCACTAAAAGTGACTTTAAACCATGGCAGTACAACACCCACAAAATGTACCGAAGCCACAGGATTTCTTTTACACAAAAAAATAAATAAACATAAACAATACAGAGGACAATTTTTTGTGATGATTCTAATTATGTAGTTTATTACTGTATATATAGGATGCTGAATACAGTCCTAGCTGTTTTCCCAAGGGCCAAAATTAATGATCAAGCAGGAACCTTGCAAATAACACCATGAGTTTGTGGTAATATTTATTATAATAATGTCAGAATAATGATTACGCAGATATTACTTACTCTAATACATTCCTACATGACAACACTTTTTACTTTATTTTTTTTTTCCAAAACAAGATGCCTCATATGATGCCCAATACGAGGACACAATACAGCATTATAACAAACCATTTTAAGAGTGCAACAGATCAGCCAGTAGCTCTTGGGAACAAAGGGAAATGGTTTAGATTGGCAGGAAAAGAACAAGAGAGAACAGAGTCTCAGAAAGTTAAAAAGAATAGCAGGCTGAACCTAAAAAGAGGATAATCTTACTTTGACTCTTCTGTCTGAATCAAGGTCAAGTGCTGACACAGTGTCAGAGAGAGAGAGAGAGAGAGAGAGAGAGAGAGAGAGAGAGAGAGAGAGAGAGAGAGAGAGAAAGATATTGGTATGAATTGCAGTGCCAAAGCACAGTCGAGCAAGCTGCTATCTAACATGGCAGGGACATTAAATAGCAATTTATTTCCATTACCCAGTTTTGTGTCTGCCAGTGGAGTGCTATTTTCAGATGGAGAGATGAACTGCCTATCTCGGGCTGTTTAATGGAATTTAATGTGTATAATGTAGTCCATGACACACTGATTATGGTGATACACCAACCTTTCTATTTGGAATTTCATAGCTTTGACTCATGTCATTGCAAATCTTTATGTTAAACCCACTGAAATGAAGCAAAATAAAATCCCCCAATTTTAAAATCCCCCAATTCCTACCCACAAACCAGCTCTACCATCATACAACAGCGATCAAATGAGAATGGTGAAGACTAAAACATGCTTCCTTCACATGAGACACATGAAGTCACATCAAGCTAAACAAACACATCAACAAATGCCTTACCTGAGACACACAAAGTCAACTTGCCACATCTTTACAACTGCTGCTGGTGCTGTATCACAGGGCAGTGTAACAGTGCGCTATCTGCCTTAGATGTTCTCTTGGCTGGTGTCACTGTTACTATAAGCATGGCCAGTTTTGCTTTTTCTTGCTCCATTGACTTTTATAGCATGAGAAAATATCATTTTTTTTTAACCCATCCTATATGTTACATAAAATCCTATCACCCAAAATAAATTTTTGATTTATTCTAAATTCACCTACAATGATTAATATGTACTAGCATTATCTAGTCTTTATAAAGATACAATGAAGGCTACCTAGTTAGATTTTAAAAGGCCCAAGTCCAAATTAATCTTTTCCCGCAGTGCCTTAGAATAGAGACAGAGACAGAGGACACTCGCTTCCTGTATGTCTGCTTACAATAGAATGGAGTCACTTCTTAACGTCTACCCTTCTTGCATACCGAGTCGCAGACACTACGACTAACGCTGGTGCAATGTGGTAAACACTTTAGTCATAATATGCTGTACAGGTAGTGGTGAGCCAGGCCTGGTGTGGGTGAGCCTGATTTTCAGCAGTGTCACGTCAAAATTGAAATGCCAATTCCAATTCCGCGGTGGTAATTATAAGTGACCTGTTTTTCGCTAGACTGAATTTAGAATCACAATTGAATTGAAAACAGAGCAAGTGCTACTTGAGAGGAATTGATAATAAAAGTGACCTCCACAGAACTCAAAGACAATCATTATATGGTGGCAAGGATACAATAGTGCAGGTGGTGTGTTTTTTCTTTCTTTCTTTCTTTCTTTCTTTCTTTCTTTCTTTCTTTCTTTCTTTCTTTCTTTCTTTCTTTCTTCCTTTCTCTCAGAGGAAAAACACATTTTAACTGGCTAGGAATATTATGCTCCATATATTTATAAAGAGCTATGGACCAGGATTTTTATAACTGAGCCTCCAGCACTGATGAGGCAAGTCGGTAGGGTAAAGAGATCCATGGCATGTTTCAATACCACATATGATATAATAACATGCCTGCAGTCATAACAATAGAGCTTTACCTAACCATCGCGTAAAAAAAAAAAAAAAAAAAATGAAGAATTCTGATGTATAAGCATAAATACTTTTAATATCATTGATAAATATTAAATAATAGCTACATTAAACATACAAACTGGATGTAGTTAATATATAATAATGGCAGTAGTTGTGTGTTAAAGACATAGAGTTATTGTTTGGAGGTGCATGGAATGTTCTGGCTGCTTCATGCTTTAACCTTTTACCAATGGTTATAAAACAAAGATGAAAAATTACCGTGTTTCCATTTTAATGGACTTAATCTGCTTACACAGAGCTCTTGTGCACACAAAGACTAATGGCATTTGCAATAAAGAAAAAATAGAGCTTTCTCCTTTTTGTCAGCTCATGTCATGAGCACTGGACATGAGTCAAAGTAAAATGTTGTTCCTCCAGGGGTTTTGTCCCACATGGGTCTCAGGTGGAGTCACCTCCCTTTTCCTCTGGGATACAGGAAGTGGTGGCACCTACTAGTGGAATTTTAGGTATCTGCAAATCTCTTTTTAATCTGAATGAGCACAAATGGAATTAAAAACAAAACAAAACAAGAGCTGGATAATGTGTTCTCGTCCTGCCTTCTGGACCTGACTGTTTCATCCTGATACTCTACGTCTCCTTGGAACTTCTGCATGTCTGGCTTATTTTTTGCTGATGTAAATTTTCCTACATGGATACCTTGAAAATGTGCATTACCAAAATGTGAAAAATTTTCCCATTAACAGTTTATGCCCAAGTCTCCAATCCCCCCAAGAATGCTGTTGATTTGTAAGTAAGGACCACCGCTGTAATCAAGTGCGTATTCTACTGTATAACTCTACAGAACATCAACGCACATAATACAGTTCCCCTTCACTCTATATCTGTATAATGTAATGACTAACAATCGCACTATTCTGTGCCACCCAGAAGAGGTTGGGTTTCCTTTTGATCTTGGTTCCTTTCAAGGATTCTTGTCAGTTCAGCGAGCCCTTCACTACCACTCTTGCCTCTGGCTGGCTCATTACGGCTCTAAATCTACATCCAGATTTATGTAAAGCTACTTTGTGACAGTGACTATTGTTAAAAGTGCTTTACAAATAAAACTGAACTGAATGAAATACATTTCCATACAACATTTCCACAAAAAAAAAACAGACACATTATATAAAAGAAACCCAAGGCATTTTTATGTGTGATCTTGATTGATGGATTACAGCTGTAAGAATAGATGAGTGTCCCTGAAAATCAGCACTCCCCATCCTCTCTACTCATGCACTGCAGGGCCTGCACAATCAAAGACACCAAAACAACGAAGCGCACAGATACAGTACGGCGGTCAAGTGTCACCTGTGGCAGTGTCAGAGGAAAGAAGATAACACTGGTGCATGAACGAGAAAAAGAGCGGTGTGGAACAGAGGCACAGATGGTCTCACTACACGGTCATGACTCAGATGTCATGACTCCTGCCATTCAGCTGTGTCACAGCCAGTACCACCCAGACTACCACGCTGCAGTCCCAAAAAGAGTTTCAAAACAACTCAGAGGTTTCACATGACTGTATTCAGCAGGCCTATGAGGACGCATAGAGCTAAGAGTTGAGTAGGAGGTATCAACATTACTAAGAAGCTGTGGGAAGCAAAAAGGCCAGAATTAATTAGCAGAATTAAGGGTTTCCTGCAAATTAATTAGTGTCTTTATTGATTTATGTTTTCTCCCTTTGTGCTTTTTACAGAGGGGGTCATGAGAGTAAATATGTATGTGTCAAGAGATTAGTGCGTGTATAGGTAGAAGCAGAATTAATTTGTGAGCTTGGACGTAGTGTGAAGGCTACTTCAGTTACGTTTGTGTAACTCTGTAATGTAATGGTATAGCATAATGCACATTCTCTCTAATGTATATAATGTCACAGGGGAGACTGGATCAGAGAAACTGAGGGGCAATTCAAATCATGTGACATTCATAAATAACATTTCAGGTTAGGAGATTTTGGATGTACATAAAGGGCTTAATTTGCTGTCACTGCTTTTAATGTCTTAAATTGGTTGATCTATAGTGGCAGGTCAACTAAAGGAAAATAATGCAGATGTGAACACTTCTACAGTGCTTCTTCAAAGCATCTATTATCGAATCAAGGGATGCATCGATACAGATATCGGTATTGAATATACTTGCTCATTTACTTGTACTTTTAAACAATGCTCTGATGCCAACAACTGATGCCAACAAGATAGGGACTTAATATGAGACGTTCATTCTAAAGAATAGACGTTCATTCTAAAGAATAGACAGAACAGAATGGCAGCGTCTTTCTGGATTAATGATCAAAATACAGCAAAGCAGACCGCAATCTGTGCTCTGCTAAATTGTTAGAGTACTATGGCATCTTGCTACAATACAAGCAACCTGATCAAACATTGTAAGAGTTTTATGCTTATGAAAACAAAGAAACAAAGACCGTCTACATGTTTAAACAAAATCCGAGTGAAAATAGCAGATCTTACACAACATATTGTTCTTGCCACTAGTGGACATTGATAATGAGGAATTTCAAAGCAGCAAAAAATGACTTTACATGTACCAAAACTTTTCAGAAGTGAAAAAAGACTTGCTTTTCAACACTGCGCCTTACATGATCTAATGTAGCTAGCCAACAGCCTTTATTTATAGTCAACTAGTGAACATTTCTAGCAAAGAATGAGCCTAGTAGCCTAAGTGCATGTTCATAAAACATAAAACTGTTAGTGTTAAACTGTGGAAACATTTAATGTGCTCAGTAACAACAACTAATATTTAAGTATTTATTAAAAAGAGGACAACTCAACATGTATTTGAGCCTTTGGTGTTCTGCAACCACTTGCCTGGTCTACTTTTTAATTTGAAGCATGTCTGGTTGTTGTTTAGCACGTTTGCCTCACACCTCTGGGGTTGGGAGTTTGATTCCTACCTCCACCCTGTGTAGAATTTGCATGCTCTCCCAAGTGGTTTCCATGAGGTACTCCAGTTTCCTTCCCTATTCCAAAGAAATGCATTGTAGGATGATTGGCATAGTGTGTGTGTGAATGAATGTGTGTGGGAGATTATGCCCTGTGATGGGTTGGCACATTGTCCAGACTGTCCTCTGCCTCATGCCCAGAGTCTCCTGGGATATGCTCCAGGTTCCCTATGACCCTCTGTGGAATAAGCGGTACAGAAAATGGATGGATGGTCTGTTGATAGAGGTGCAGTGTTCAACACACTCACATGAATGCATGACTTATATGCCATTCTATTACACCTGGTTCGAGATCACCAGGACACTGCTGCTATTGCCCTGTTGTCTGCAGCCTGTGGTTCCTCAACAGGCCTGAATATTTTCACCATAAGTCTTGTAAAAGAGTCTAATAACTGTACTATACTTCTCAACATTATTGCTTGTTTAAATCTTTTCCTTACTCCGTTCCGACTTAAGAAATTCTTCAAGCTAATTCGGCCCCTGACCATTTTGTATAGAGCCACAAACTCCTGCAGGAGCAGAGCTAAAAAGATCCAAAGCAGTAAGAAGGAGAATTCCTCCTGAAACAGTCAGCGTTATGGTACAAATGACAAATCAACTCAGTGCAAAACCACCAGGATTGTCACATACCTATCTCTACACAATGTGGAATGTTTTCTCTGAGAAATATATATTGGTGTTCTTCTGACTTAAATACATAGGTGTGGGGAAAAAAAGCTGACTTAAATACACAGGTGTGGAAAGGAGAGTGCTGAATCAAACGTACACATGGGAAGTGACTAAATCACATCACTAAATCACATCACTTAACCTTAACTTACCCTTCATAATTCAAAATAAACTTTATTTATTAAACTGTTAATACAAGCTTAATATACAGGCACAAGATAAGCTGGATAAAGAAACGTTGTAAGAAACCCAGTAAGAACAAAAACAAGTAAATATTTTGTCAATATGACACTGTGTCAGAATGCCATTTTGTAAAGAATCATTAATCCCTTCTTCCCTCCCTCCCTCAATCCATCCCTCCATCCATCTATCCATCCATCCAACCATCCATTTTCTGTACCACTTATCTTTTTCAGGGTAATGCGAAACCTGGAGCCTATCCCAGGAAACACCTTGTGCCAACTAATCACAGGGCACATACCCCTTTGCACACTATGGACAGTTCAGAGATGCCAATCAGACTACCACTCATGTTTTTGGGCTGGAAGAGAAAACTGAAGGGCCAGGAGGAAACCCCGAAAGCATGGGGTGGTAAAAGCTTGCAAACTCTGAAACCATAAGAGCTGATTTTCAAGAACAACATACTGAAGAAGTTCTATTATTTTTATTGTAGACTTTTTCTTCATTTGTTAGTGTTTGTGTTCTTGTTCTTTGCTGCTAATAATGAACTATGTTAAAGTTCATGTTTAAGATATTTTATAAGGTTCTGTTCATTATAAGAAGATGCTGCAGTTCCCCCTCTCGATACTTTTAGATTATACAGTTTGCAGACTGCTTTGATTGGCAACATTAATTTTGTCAGGAATGTCTGGGGCTATTCCCTGCCTGGACACTAGGGGGACATTCTGGCAGTGTTTGTGTCTTGTACCATGTGCCTTTGTTTTTGTTTTGTGTTCAGGTGTGTTAGCCCTGTTCTCCTTAATCTGTTCCTACTCTGCACACCTGTTCCTTATGTTTCTCCCCTATTTAATCCTGTTGTCTCGTGCCTCTTATTTGCTGAGTCCTTGCCTCTTGTTCCTTGTCTTTGGATTGCTGTCTTCGGTTTGTTGTTTTCTGTTTCTATGTTCCTAGTGTTTGTAGCTTTTGTTGTATTCCCTCTTATGATAACCGCTTTGTCTGACAAATTTTCATATATAGCATCACATGGTATCAAATGTTGGTATTAAGTTGTGTGTTTTTTTTTAACAAGCATTAATACAAAAAAAAGTAAAAAAAATAGCACGGTTAGAACATTACTACTGATAGTAGTATGGATATAATGACAAATTAAAACCAAGCTGTACCTTTACGGCTACCAGAGTTAATGAAAGAATAAAAACATGGAGAAGAGTGTCAACTTAAATTATTTGCTGAACTTGTCAATCGTTATTTGGGTTAAAATAAGGTCTACAACACCGGTATAATTTCTGCATCTGAGCAGAAAATATAAAACGATTATTGACAAAATGCAAAACTAGAGCTGTATCAAACAACTATTAGTATTTACTATGGATACAATCAAATCAGCATGAGATTGGAATGTACTGCATCCTGGAAAATATTGGGCAGGTAATGAAAGAGGTTTCTAAATTCCATAGCAATATGGAGTAATCACAAAAAAGTGAAATTGAAGCAGCAGAGTTCAATTTCAGCAGAAAAAAACAGCTAAGTAGCTGGTCTATTGAGCTAAAACGAAAAACAGATCATATTTATTATAATCAGCATTTAGGCTTGATACCTGTGGGTGTTATAATCTGTGCTTATTTGGTTTATTGATGGTTTATACGATGGTCTTGTATGTCTTTTCTGTCATCACAAAGATTTTAACACAGTGTACAGAACAGAAAAAATAGGAAGATATGCTGATAGAACTTTGTTGTTGCAACTGCTCAACAAGGTCCATATCAAGTTAAACTAGATAAATCTATAAAAACAATATTACATTTTCATGATGTCGATGGCCAGAATATGGAATTTGCGGCTGTTTCAGGTTGTCCATATTCCACAATGGAGATTAATGGCTTAAATGAAAGTAGACACTCTGGCCTGTAATATGTATGCCTTATATATTTATTTTTACGGCTTATATATATTTATTTTTATAGATGTTAAAAAGTTTGTATTTTTCACAAAGTATTTTTATATCTTCAAAGTAAATGGTGGTATCAATTTCTGCTGATGGTGATATCAACTTCTGCTCTCTGAAATTTTTATATTAAACACAATTCTTAGTTTATTCGTTCATTCATTCATTCATCTTCTACCGCTTATCCGAAGTACCTCGGGTCACGGGGAGCCTGCGCCTATCTCAGGTGTCATCAGGCATCAAGGCAGGATACACCCTGGACGGAGTGCCAACCCATCGCAGGGCACACACACTCTCATTCACTCACGCAATCACACACTATGGACAATTTTCCAGAGATGCCAATCAACCTACCATGCATGTCTTTGGACCGGGGGAGGAAACCGGAGTACACGGAGGAAACCCCCGAGGCACGGGGAGAACATGCAAACTCCACACACACAAGGCAGAGGCGGGAATCGAACCCCCAACCCTGGAGGTGTGAGGGGAACGTGCTAACCACTAAGCCACCGTGCCCCATAAGTTTATTCAAACAGAGATAAAAACATCGTACCCTGAAAGTCAACAATGTTCTGTTTAATTTTATATCAGACTTATGGCTATAAAATAATTCATTTGTTTATACTTAAAATTACACTTAACTTATAAATTGATTTCCTTTCCATATGTGGCATGGGATGCCAGTGTGCACTGGTAAAAAGGGTTAAATTAAATTATAATATTCACAGAAACTAGTGAGTTCTTCCTAATCTCTTAGATTAAATTTTAAACCTATTCTTAAATTGACATGGACACTGGTAACACACTAGTTACATTAATACTGTATATTAATATTCAATCTAAACAGTTTGGTCTCAGTATAATACAACTTTAACTGAGAATGTGAGTACATTTGATTTGTTGCAGAAGGAAATCACAACGGTGTAATGTACAGGCTGTAAAGCTCTTACAGGCAGAATACAGGTTACTTTCACACGTTTCACAAACATTTCTAAACATCATCATGCCTCAGGCGCTCATCAGGAGCCAGCCTATCTATACACATCTCAGCAAGAAGCACTGCTTAGCAGCCACCGATGGAATTGAGAATGATAAATTATCAGCAAGCTGGCGAGAAATTAAACTCTTTCAGAACCTACCGTTTCTGCATGGTATCTAAGAAATGTGGACTAAATGCGAAATCGCTGTGAATTAGATAAATAGATACAACTTTAATGTCGTTGCATAGTACAGGTACACAGCAAGAAATGCAGTTTGGCATCTACCAGAAGTGCAAAGAGTAGCAATTGCAGAACAATACACACCATTTCAAACTTCTACATGAATAAGCCAAAGTCTCTGCATTAACTTTAATGGCTGTATATCACAATCCTGCTTTACTGTGAGGGGCATTGTTACCTGCTCCACATTCTCCTTTCAGTTGCTGGATAAAAGCAGTGAAACGTATGAGATCAGGTCTCATTGCCCTGCAGCCCAGCTGCTGTTCTCTGAGTAAATAATGTGCACAGAGTTTTGCCAGTCCCCTCACACACTGCAGAATGCTAAAGGTATACAAACAAATGGATCAAACAATCTAACTCAACTCAGCCTATCCAGAGAGCCAAATAAAAATATGGATGCTTGTTTAGAAGTTAACTTCTACACAGTAGCGTTGTTGTTCACAAAGGGTCAAATCCAACTGTCTATAATCTGATAAACTACCATTTATATAATCAGTGAAGTACAACTATACAGAGAAATTAGCTTCATGAGAATACATTTTGATATCGGCAAATGAGCAATTATGGCTCAACCTGAAACTGAATGGCATAACACAAACACTAAAGACAACTCTATGTGAACTCTGCCCTCTCTTTGACATTGATAATGTCTCCTCTCCACCACACAACAGTCCATTGTGCCCAATTGTGTTACTCCCTGCAATCCGGTCTCAGTGATCTCATACCTATATTGCACAGCCTTTGGAAAGCAGATGTTTTGCCTAATATATCACAATTATAGCCCATAACTGTACATATGGGCAGACAACATGGTACCATTATGTGTTCTGAAGCTGAAATATGGTCAAATTGAAAGTCAGAATCCTAATTGAGTTTGTACAGTAGGTCAAAACTGGAGCCTAAGGATGCACGGTAGATACTCGATCACCTTTACTGGTCATTCTTCATGCTGGGAGTGTGAATGATGAGAGATAAAATGAACTTAAATGGTGCTTTAAATGCTGGCGAAAAGTGTAAAACCTGTGTTATGAATCAATATGTAAAAAGTTAAATTGTACTCAAATAATTTGCACAAATAAATTCATTTGTGTATTTGTGTAATTTGTATATTAAAGTTTCGAGTTGTTCTGTCAGGCTTCTGACTTATTTCTCTCAAAACACCAAAATGAACTACTACACTTGTCACTCACAACCACTGTCACATTCACAGTCACCTGATTATGCACATCTGAGTTCATTCAGATGTTCCGCTATTTAAGCACTTTCACTGCACTCACTCACTGAAAAACAAAAGGTATCCTCCTGTGTTTATTTGTCAGATATACTGAACCTTTGTTTACTCTGCATGCTTTCCTGGTATTTGTTCTGTTCTTGTTTACTGGTTTTGTGATTCTGGTTTTTGTCCAGTTCTGTCCAGGTTTGCTGATTGCCTGTTTTTGACTACATTTTGGTTTTACCTTTTGAATTTGTCTACCTGCCATTTAAATAAAGTGTTTGAGTACAATACCATTGCATGCGTCTCGGCTGACCGGCATGAATAATGATTAACTAAAAAATTGCTTCAAGATTTTCATCTAGCGATTTCGTCTAACTTTTATCTTTCAGCCGATAGTAAATGCTGCTAAAGTGTTAGCTGCTGTGGTTTATGCCATCATTGTGTTTATTCATTTCAGTCAAATCTTTGCTTCAGATCTGTCAAGAGATTCAGGTGTGTGATAGAAATGCATGTGCATTCATGTCATGTCAATCATATCATCAACCATGTGCTTATAATTATCTTCAAATAACTCAAATAATATATCATTAAAGAATACAGAATACCAAATTCTCTTACAGAGAGAATGAGTGCTAAGGGAACTTGTTAAAAGAACAATACTTTAGTGATGTTTTGGTTACATCCCTGTTATGACATCCACCTGTATACACATTCACTGAGATCATCAATAGAGGATACGCTACAAAACCCAACACTCAAACATACCTGATTTTACTTAACAATCTGGTCACCAAATTGTCTTTTTGTCGATGCAACCTGCTTAATATCAGGCTTTAACAAGACTAGCACAAAAAAACTGAAGCTTAATATAAACACTGTGGTTTATTAGCAAACGACATTAAATAAACAGAACAACAAGAGCAGGTAAAGGCAAGTCGAAAACAGGCAAAAAGGTCAAAAAATTTAAACCCAGAGAGCAAATGACTAGACAAAAGCCAGCCGGTGAGAGTGACATGTAAACAGACTTCAGTGGGAAAATACAAAGGCATAGTAATGAGAGGTAAGCAGTACCTGTAATGAGAAGACAAGATTTAGCAATAAACTAAGGGAACTGGAGTGTTTATATACTGAGAGTGAATGAATAAGTGAGATCAAGCAAAATGGCAAGCAGTGGTTGTGGTTGGAATAGAACAGGCACATGGGCATGTTTATACTGTAGACTGATGATTCTTGAAGTGGGAGCTCCCAAAGTTTTAGGAATTTAATCATATAAACGGTCTACTAGCAAGCTAACCTGGTTAGCTAATATTTGACAAAACAATCAGCTAGTTAGCTAACTTATAGCTACAAAGTTGCTAGGCGATATTTCCACAAGTGAATGTTTGATATTCCTAAAAATCTACATAAACACTTACATAGGGGCTTACACACAAAACATCACTTTACAATAATAAAATTTGGTATATTTTCAAAAATACATGACAGAGTGTGTAATTTTTGTAATGTTACATGATGTCCATAGAGAGATGGAGGCCGCTATAGTGACAGAATGATGTCATCAACTTGTCTCTCATGTCTTCGTCTAACTTGCATTCATTTAAAAGCCCTGTGTTTGTTTTGTTCTCCATGTTTTTATTTTTCATTATGCAACAGTGCATGATGATACAACCCTGTAAGGTACTGCAGGATGCCGTCTTAATTAATGGCTAACCAAAGCAATAGATGTTAGCACACACATGTTTAGAGCTTAAGTTTAATAAGATTAGTCTTACAGGAGGTTGGCAAGCTTGCTGTCAAAGAAATGTAAAACTGAGAGCTGCATCTTGAAACAGACCAACTTTAGAAACCTTGTGCACCAGCTTTTTCATCAAAAACCCAAAGAGAACAAATTCCTTAGAGCACAGACGACTTTGTGATCACTGTGATTTGAAAACCCTCAAGAAATTATTCATACAAATAAAATTCCATATTCAGAGCTGTGCAGAGGGGAAAATAGTTTGGCATTGCAAAATACACTGCATTATTCAAGAAAATAACAGTCTTTGGAGAAAATGTGTTCCTAATATCTACTAGGCTGAGAGATACGTGTATGTGACTCATAAATATGTGTGATTGTGAAGAAAGCATAGACATTTAGGCAGCTACTATAATGAAGAGATAGAGTTCTGGGGATTCGTCATAGCTTTTCCAGTAGGATCTCTAAAATCATATTTTATTCTTTAGCACTGTCCTGAACTCCTCTCTCATTGTTCACCACAAACAATCTAACGGCAATGCCTGGCAGCACACAAACAAACAAATGTGGCCCCCAAGGCTTTTTCTTAAGAAGTCCAGTGAAACATATAAGAGACAGAAGAGTAAAAGACAAGTGGAGCAGCATCAGAAACGCGAAACACCTGCAGACAGAAATAAAAGGACTGGATTTCTTTTTTCTTTAAATCTAGGTTGATGAGAAAACTGCTAAGAAAGTTTGTACCTCAGCATCCCTTGTTACTACTTTATCTCTCTCTCTCTCTCTCTCTCTCTCTCTCTCTATCTCTCTCTCTATCTCTCTCTCGCTTTCTCTCTCTCTCTCTCGCTGTTCTTACAGGATAGCTAGGTTTCTAACACAAACTTCCTGAAACCGAGTCTCCATTAAAATTGTTACTGACTAATCATGTACAGAGCGGCGGTACTCAGCAGGATGACACACTGTGCGGGGGTCACACATATTAGGACTGACAGGTTCTTTGCCCAGGGATAGTGAGGTCATGTCAGTTTTTGAGTTTTAGTGTTTTCAGCAATGGATGCCAGAATGGTTATTATGTATGGTGAGAGCAGCACTCAGTAGGGCTGCACAATACTGTACGTACAAAAATAATGGGAAAATACTATAGCTGTATATTTAAATGTCAATGAGAGATGCAAATACAAATATATTAAATAAACTACTTGAAATAATGTACATCTAATTGTGTAGAAAATTATATATATTATTAAAAATTCTTGTTAAGCCAAATTATGTAAAGTGGAAACATGCCAGAAAAATGTTCAAAACATAGAATAACAAAGCCACCTGAGACAAGTGTTACCTTTCTGCATATAGCCTTGTGTCCTATATGAGGAATAAAACATGACAGAGCAGAGTAACAGTCACTGTTAACAACCTAAAGATTATGATTTTCCTATAACAGAATGCATTTTATTTCTCTTATACCATAGCAATTGATACACCGATTACAAATTTTAATAATAAAAGAACAGCATATTGCAATTTTGATCCATTTGTAGTTACATGTTGTGGAACCTTTTATTTATGTCCCCACTACAATCAGATTTTGCTTTTTCTTGAATGTACTAAATATAAAACATCACCTCCAATATAACCCACAAAAATTAATTTTATAAAAAATATTTTATAAAAGTGCAAGAAGCATTTGTTTCAGGACAGCTTCACCATGTCAACAATTATCTGCTATTCTTTGGTAAATAAAAGCACATTTTATTAGATTAATATTTTATGTAGCATCCGCCATACTTGCATGTTCCTATGAATTAGCTGTTACTATAGTAACCTGTGATCTATCTAGAGCCTGTGAGATTTCCCTCAGGATTTATCAGTATGGATTATATTACTCAAGTAAATATGGAAGGTACATGAATTCACAAGTGGAGTTCATTACAAGGTGTTCATTCATTACAACATTCACACTATGGTACATATAACATGGACACCTTGTTGAACATGGTATTCTTGTTGAGTATAGTATTCCAATGGTATTTATATGGAGTTGGCACCACTCCTTTAATGCTACAACAGCCTCTACTCGTCTGAGAAGCTTTTCACTAGATTTAGGATCATGGCTATGGGAATTTGCGAATCCAGCCACAAAAGCATTAGTGAGGTCGAGTGCTAATGTCGGGTAAGGAGGCCTGCCATGCAGTTGGCATTTCAATTAATCCAAAGGGTATTCAGTTGAGTTGAGGTCAGAGCTCTGAGCAGGCCACTTGAGAGCTTTCAAACCAACCTTGGAAAACGCTTGTCTTTATGGACCTCACTTTATCTACAGGAATTGTCATGTTGGAAGTTTAGGCCTCTTATATCCCCTTAGTAAAGGAGAATCATGAATCTACAGCATACAGAGGAATCATATACAATTAGTTACCTCAAGCTTTGTGGCAAAAGATTAAGGAAGGCCCACTAATTGGATCATAGTGAGGTGTATTATAATAATCCAATATTATAGACAATAATTAAGTAATTAAGAGCTTTCATATCCAAAAATTTCAAAAATGACTATTCCATATTTAATTCTTTTTGAAAGGCAAAAAAATTAATGAAAAATGTGCCTGTTGTCTTGTACCTTTGTTCAGCATTGAATTTCTTTGTCATGTCATACTCCATAGTGGTGTCTAATGGGTTATATGAACATAGGCGGAATATTTTATAAATAAAAAAACATTAGTTATTTTATTTCACACAAATTTTTATATCTTCAATGTAGATGTTAATATCTAACCCATTTCTGCTCTCTGAGATGCTCAAATTGCTTATTCCTAAGCTTCTCTAAAGGTTAAGGTTATCCAAACAGAGTCTCAGACCAAAAAAAACAACAGAGATGTGACTAATTCCATATCAGACCATTTCCATTCTGCATTAAAACAACAGGCCAATATACTGGTAAAAAGAGTTAAAAAGATCTTAGAGAGAACTAAACAGTGAGTTTATTTTTACTGATCTATCATCCATAAGCAATCAAAACTGCCAGTGTAATAGATTGGAATTTTCTTATATGTGAAATACAGGGAAAAAAGCTTGTTTTTTTATATAAACACAATCATCAATGTAAACAATAGTCTAAACTCAAGAATTCATGCCGGTAACAAAAGATAATGCATTGCTTTTATGGTGGTACATTTACTTTGATTACATTTTAATGCTGTACCTGTGTCTCATATATCAAAGGAATATAATGTGTCTCAAAGCTGAATGCCACCACTGATGCTCCACAACCCTTCTTTGAGGTGTTCAATAATTCAGCATCCAACAAGCACAGACCTGACATTATCCATATAAATGCATAGAAACTCATCTTTAGGCTTTCATGTGGTCTCTGCCGTGGCCTGGTTAGGAGACATGCAGATCGAGGGAAAAGACAGGAAATTAAATGTACAGTAGTATTGGTGCAGGACCTTTTTGTGTCTGTTCGTTTCTATTATTTTTCCATCTCTCCACCAAGCCCTCTATCCTGTTCACTCCAATCTTCCATTCATCAACCGCTGAACATCATCCCTTCATTCTAAGCCTCTGATGCAATCGCTCTTCCTGTACATCCATTCCCTGCCTCCATCACAATTTCCCCCCTCTCTCTTTCTCTCTCTCTGTTCTCGGTGTCTTCTTTTTGCCAATAATTCTCCTTGGAAACAGCTGTGGAGAAGCCGCACAGATGAAGATGTCCACAGAGGTTACTGTACCTCAACACATCAGAAGGATTAGAAACAATGCTCCCTGATCTGTGTGGGTTTATTCACAGAGAACATTTTAATAGCAAGGGTGGTGGTGTCTTGAGGATCAGATAAACATTTATCAGTTGGTTTTGATATGGATCTTAATAAGTGTGTGTATTATCTTAATGAAATTAAGCAGTGAAAAAGCTCAGCTGTGAGTGATTAAATGCATGAGATGTGTCAGACCACTTACAAAGGGGGAAGATAAGAGTTGGGTGAAAACACACACACACACACACACACACACACACACACACACTCCAGCACTTCATTAATAAGTAAAATAATATATGCTAATGAGGTTAGTACACAGCTCAACAGTTACCCAATTCTTTTTCTTCCATCATGCCATATTTTCTTCTAATTCATCTTTGAAAAAGCCTGTCAACAAGATTGTTAGCATCCCTTTACAGTGCACTCATTCTCCAGTCGTTTTGCTGTCGTCCCTCTACTCTCTCATCCCTGATGTGTGTGCTGGTGAAATATTGCTTATCTGCACTGTGTTGTGGAGCCCAGGAAGTGTGCTAGATGGTCAACCAGCTGCTTTGCATCATTCAGTTGAAGAAGCTATGGTTTGATTGGGTTACCATAAGAATGATTTTACTTCATGCCCTAGCATTTGGTAAAGAAAATGCAAATGCAAACCTTATTTCCATAGATACATAATTCAGTTCACTACCTACTACATTACACACTTTGCTATGTTAGATCAGGATTCATCAGGTCTCAAAGAATAAGAAATTGATTAAAACAAATAAAAATACTGACATTACACACTTCTGGGTCGTAGTCTTACCCGTAAATATGAAGCTGCTGAGGTGAAATGCTTCTTGTGACTTACATTTTATGAACTCTTTTACATTGTATTTTAAAATTACTGACACATATCTTCAATGTTGGAATGATAAATAACGACATAAAAGCCCACGTCACCTTAACCTTAAGCAAATTCTAAAGAAAAAAAAATAGCCTTTCATATTGGATATAAGTTCTGTAAATCATCGAGTTATGGTCATACTTCTGTATGTCAGAGGCACATCATAATAATTTGTGGCCATGTGATACTTGAAATATGATCTCTTAGACTCAATATGGCCTCACGTTTGTTAAAAAATGTCAGCATCTCACCTCAGTGGCTCAGCATATACAGTAGGAGTAAAAGCAATTCAAGATTCTTAACACACACACATATATATATGAGATAGCTCATATATATGTGTGTGTACATATATATATATATACACACACACTTTTAACATTGATTAAAAGCTTTTAGCATGATTCTGAATAATATTTCTGAATGCAGGCCAAGAGCCTGTTGATTAGACTTTCAGTCGTTTAGCTTTTATGTGCAATGTGAACAAATATTAATTTACTAGGAGTTTGTTTTGACTTCCAGTGTATCGCATTATCCTCTTCTGCATATTAAATTTATTTGAACAGTACAGGGCCTTATAACCTGATTTTCTATTCTGTTTCAAGATGTTCTGATATGTTTGACAAAATATTACATTTGTTGTGACATCCTTCCAAATCTTGCCATAATATTCTAAACAACTTTGGACTTAACACTATGTGCAAGGACTAGTTGTAATTCACCACTTTTCTAACACTAGCATGTAATTTAGTCAAAATTCCAACATACTATCACTGCAATTGAGTAACCGCATGAACAGGGTTGCCAGGTCTACATTATAAAACACACTCAATAGCAAATCAAAACCAATTGATCCAATTCTAAAACTGGAAATGATGCCTGCCTTTGACAAATACTGTTAAATTTACAGTTTGGCTTAAAGCTAAAATAAAATTCAATTCATCAAATGTATTCAACACATCCAAACCCTGATCAATTGAAACGAGCCAGAAATAACCACAAATAGCACAATTTCAACTCAGATTGTCAGCCTGTACTGTTTTATGCTAACACACTGAAATTTCACAATGTAATATTCAAACCGGTAATGTGAAAGCAGGGTGAGAAATTAATGCAGTAAAAATGCAGAAAACGCAAAATGGTCTTATATTATTGGGTGCAACTGAAAAAAACCTTCCATAATGTGATTTTAATTTAATAAGGTACCGGTATATCAAAATATGAGTTGTGTTAAACATCTTCTGGAAGCTTTTCAGAAGATTTGTGTAAATCTCAGAGGGGAAAAACTTATGGCCTGAGGATGAATTTCAGCCAGCGATGAAGGGGATTTGAATAAAGCCAGTGGAATAATGTTAAGAAATATGAACACCTTTGTATTACAGACAAATAAACAGTTATCAAGATAAATTGTTTCAGACAGAATTTCCTCTCAAGGCCCAAGACTTTCGCCCTGTATTGTATACATGGTGTTTACTGTTTTTAATACTCTTGAGATCGTAGCTCAGAGGCTTTTTGGAAGACGTAAATGAATTTCCCTGCCAGCATTCATAGACCTTACAACAGACTATCAAATATGAATATCATTTACTGCTTGTCACTCAAATGTTTCAAGGCAGCACTTGGTTGCTAACAGAACCAGAACTACATGACCTATCATACACAAAACAGAACTGTTGCACCCAGCATATAGTGGCACAATTCCAGCTTATATTCAAGTATCTCTCCATTTATCAGTTCATTTTCTTTTCACTCTAGAACTGTATTCTTTTTGAGTCAATGCTAAATGGAAGCTTACAGTTCCCTGCTTTGACCTTGTAAAAGACAGCACTCAATAAAGTGCATTTATTGATATGCAATATGCAAAATGGGCCTTTAGTGCAGTATATTATGAGTGAGTTATCAGGCATCAGCAGGAGAGCGTTTTATGTGGCATTTTGGGGATAGCTCATTCCTTTCAAACACAGTGTGTAAATCCATGGTTTCATCAAAAAGAGCCTGTATGATCTCCCTGTCAGCATGAAACAAACACATTCTGGCTGTAAAGATAGAATTAGGGCTGCAACTGGAGTGTGTTAAGCCCATGTGGGGAAGCAATCTTAGTCATAAACAGGCTATAACTATGAGCACCAGAGCAGAAGGCAGCAAGCATTTAACCATAGGTGATGTTAAGCATCTCTGAACTTCTAGGGGTATAATGCATATCTGTGTCTACTTAATGCTCCTAATATATCTGTATCAGTAGTCAGATTTAAATTTAAAGCATGTGTTTTTTGAAAAAATAGATTTTTTGTTTGATTAATCCTGCTCTTGTAGTTAGTTTTGTTTCTCCCTAGCTCTGATATTTAGAGTTAATAACAATGATTTATCATACCTTCTGCATCCTACAGCAAACCATGTACAAATAGCGGGACCCCTATTCACATCTATATTTGTATCTGTTTAAAATGCTATTCTTTCTGAACACTATATTTCATATTCAATACACTGGACTGCACTGACTGATGCATAAAACTGAGAGCAGACTCCTGACTGTCCTTGTACTGTATGTACTGTATATAACATTAAGTTACTTTCTAAATGTACACAATGTTTACAATATTTAAAGAGTATCTTTTTTACTCGCTTTGAATTCACTAATAATTTGGGGTACTCTATGTGCAATATTTACCATTGTCACTTTTTAATTGCATACACTATTTACAGTTTATTAAAAATAATTTTGGTTGTTTAGAGTACATCTTGCACAGTCTTGTCAGTGTTCAATGTTTGCAACTTGCTTTTTATTTGTACTACATAAGAGTTTATTTAGTATTTTTGCAAGTATCACATGTCCTGGCTATGGAGTGTACAAATGTGACACAAGAACTTCATTGAATATCGATGTCTAAATCACTCTTTATGCACATGACAATAAACTACAGTTACATACCTAACATCTGCTCAGCAGCACACCTGTCTTAGGTGCATAATGGTTCAAAATGACTTAGATTCTTCTTAAATCTCTAAAGGAACTGTTTTTATGAGTTCAGGTCAACTAATAACAAGAAGAAGCATGCTTTAACTCTGTATTTTTATTACACTTTAATGTGAATTGAATTTGAGGGCTTTTGCCTTTGTAATGTTCTATCTAGTTTAAGAATGAACGTACTACCATCACGATACACTTGAAGACCACAACTATTATACAGCCTCCAAACATGAACATTCTGTGATCATTTGAATTCCATTTTTTTGTATTTATTTTTTAATTCCCATGCCTAAAAAAGTCTTGAAGCAGTTTTATTATGCTTGAAACTCCAAGTAGAAGCAGGAGCTTAGCTGTAACCCACAAAATCCGATTACGTCAGCGATGCTTTATTTACAACAGAATGCACCCACATCTGCCATCGTCTCAAAACTTCACCATGAATTTAGATACTTAATCGTGCTCACATCAGTGTTTTTTGATTAGTACACTCTTTATTTCAGTTTTTTTTTACATATCATTGAAAAGAATTATACACATTTGACAGAGAATAAAGCACTGTAGATGAAAAGCCACAGGCAATTACCTCTAATCCTTTTTGCTACAGTTAGGCCTATTCCTCTTTATTTGGCACAGCCTAACAAAGCTAAAAAGGTTTTCCTCAGTTAGAGACAGTTATTGCCAAATCAAAACAATAATTATTAACCTGTTTATCATGATAGTTAACCTAAATATCCTGTTAGTTAAACCATCCTGCTATTTATCAAAACTGTTTATCTCGTTAGCATAGTAGCTTACTATTTTTCCTTGCTAAACATCACACTAGCATACACAATCCTATGACTTGCTCATTCAACTTTTTACGCCATGTTACTTCTCTTACATTAGTTAGTGTCTAATCAACCCACTTGTTAGTCTACAAGCTAATCCTTTTTTTTTTTGGTCTAGATAATGCTAGTTTCCCTTATTCTCTTTATACTGTATCTAATCATGCCAGGTAACCAATATGACGAGTTAACTTACTTAGTCCCATATTTAGCATTCAAATCTCTCAAGTGAGGCTACTCATCCTGTAACCAGCTCATTTCTCTAGTTGTTCATTATCCGTCTAACTACCCATACCACATTTTAACCTGTTAATTTGTCTGGTTAATCTATTTAACTTGTTTATAAACATGTAGCACAAGGTGTGTCACTGTTTTGTGTTCACATTTTTTGCAGCTTCACTTCAAAAATAATGAACATTTTGTACATTTGGAACAATTTACATAGACATAATAGCGCATAGTTGTTTATTATTGATTAAAGGAAGACAGTGGCCAAATGGCCATTATGACATGCTATGTCAATATTATCACTGTATTATGTATATGATCATGGGAATAATGTTTTGCTTAGACACATTGGCTACACTTTTCTGTACACTTTGAACTTATAAATCCTTTAGGATCTGCTTTGAAAAAAAAAAGTAGCTGTGTCACTTTTGGGAGAAATGTTTATGCATAGAAATGTCTGATGTTAATTACATGACATGCAGCGTGTTCAGCATAGTATATGAACCCCTGTTCAATAACCCGAATGCTGTTGGAGAACTATCAGGAGAAGATAGGAAGTACTCTGTGTACTATTTCAGGCAGAATTTAAGCTCTCAAAAACATTTAAGGCTTTTGAAAAAAAAAATAAAAATCTTCAGATTGTCATTGAGTGCAAAGGGTTTTGTGACAAACTCAAAAGCTCGACCAAAACCACTTACAGAATTTAGTTTATGCATTTAGTGAGTAAATTCTGATTCTGTAGAAACTATAATTCCACAGATTTATATATTTTTTGTCTGGATTGATGGATGTCATTCTAATATTCAGATGAACATGTCTGATCTCTCTCCAAGACTTCAAGGAAGGGGAATCACAAGTGTATATAATTAAATATATAAACGATCAAATATATTGTGTAATGTGGTAAAATAAATGTCACCATAAATAATTAAAATGTTGTTCAAAATGAAATATTAAACTGTCATTTTCATCCATCAGGTCTGAGAGGGAGAGATCTGTGTTTTGATTAGTGCAAAGACTTGATTAGATGGTTCATGCCTAATTTGCCATTTCTGCAATGAAGACTTTTACTAGTTATTACCAAAATGTTTAATATTGCAGTCAAAATGGATACAGCTGTTAATGGAACTGTGGGAGCAAATTAAATGTTTTTTAGATTAAACCTTTGTGTGTTTTAACAGTTGTATTTTCTGCCTTAGGTCATATATCTACCATTGGAAAAAAGAAAATCTGCAGACCAAACATAATTTCTTCTGTTTTGCTCTTGTACTGAATAAAGATAAATTTATTTACAATGCTCTAATAATCATGTTATTATCTGTGTATATAATGTGAAACTCTAGATACTGAACTATATAATGCTGAAAAAACACAGGGTCATGTAATAGGTAAGTGCTAAGGTTAGCTTTTATTTTAGCACTTTGTAAATATAATCAATCTAATATATATATTAGGAAAAAAATGTGCAGGTTGTGGTTAACCATTTATACCTGTTGCTACATTGAACATACCTATATGTGGAGCGTTAACAATTGTGTTTGATGTGGTCTGTTTCAACACCTCTTCCACAATAAAATAAACTGAACAAGCCAATGTGAATACAATCTGTACCTGATTAAATGAGGTGGGTATCTTTACTAATTGAATTAATAAATAAATTTCATTTACTAATTGTCACATAAGCCTACTCTTATCTGATTACTTTCACAATTGGAAACATGCTTCTTTAAGTCCTGAAATGAACTGATCAATACAGATGGAGTAAAATAGTCCTGTGGGGATTAAAAGCTCAATATACAACTTAAACAATTTGAAAATAAGTGTGAGTTTGGATGGGCATCTTGAGGCCAAAGGCAGGACACAAATTCATCTCGAAAAACACAAAAAAACATCTCAGCACTTGATATTCACCAGACATTTAGGAAACTGTAAACAGGATTTGCCCTATTGTCTGAAGATTGCAGGTTTGAATCATTACAATGCCATGGCCATCCACAGACTGGGGGTCTAAAGATGGTCCTACTCTTTGGGTGGGAGGGATGACATACTTTCTTTCACCTGTCAGTCAGATTGACACTAGCTAGTTGTTGGGGTTTGTGAGTGCATGCATGAAAAATTGATCACCTGCAGTGCAAAAAGATGCAGCGATTGGCATCACATGGCTCACAGTCACATGTTCAATCCCACGCTTCCTGGTTGGTAGCTGTCACGTGAAAGCACCAACATCAAACTCATGACTATGACCATGAGTAGACTGTAAAAGAATAGCCACAAGGCTATGTTCATGCTTTTCTTATTTTGCCAAGAATTAGATTCAAAACATTAAGTACTGTACAGTGCTCTGATTCTTTGTTTCTTGTTACAGTTAAAGCAGATGAGAGTGCACACACCTTGGGTGATGGTCATTTTAGTGTTTGACTCATTACACTTCTTGCCGCAGTTGACTGCTCTTAGAGTTGACACATGGCCTATTGTTTGCATTAGTGAAGCAGTGGGCACTGCAGATACCAGGGAACTAATTTCACAATTTTATAAATACATAATATGTTGTGAATCAATGAACTTTCCCAGACTTTTATATTTCAGTGCAGGACGACGAGTCCAAGTTAAATGGTGGACAACGATCAATACCCAAAATGTTGTCCTTTGAGGATCTTCAACAAGCATTGACTTAACTGAAGCATAACACCAAAAGTGATGTATGAAACTGTCAGCCTAAAAATACTGCTGACTATACCTAATCATCTTCTGATGCTGCAGGTACTGAACAAGAGGACGTAGCTGCTGAGCTGTCATGAAGAAAATGGTAAGGTCCTTCACCACATTGTCGTGGCAGGAACTGAAATGGAACTCAAAATCAGCTGTTCAGTGCAACTTTGTACAGCTCCCTCACATACAGAGACTATATAGTACTCTGTTTGACTGCTTTTCGTTTTCTTGAATAATGAGCCTACCCTGGTGGAGTGTGCAGAGAAAAAACTGGTTCATCCATTCGACACAGATGATCAAATGCACACTTAACTACTTTAAGATTTTAGTCACCAAGCAAGTGATCGGGCTATTCCGTAATGCTTGTGGGGTAAAAACTTCATTAAAGAGCCCTCATACACACTCTGAAGTGCATTATAATTGACCTAGAAAGGGGCTTTAACTTCAGATGTAGAAGCGCTAATGTTGAGAATAATACTTCCGGTACATACAATGATGGTTTCGCTAGTCGTACATTTTGATGAAGCTCTGCAGGTCAATCCCGATGTCATTCCTCACAATATAAAGAAGCTGACACGTTGTTTCACAAATCCTATAATGTTCGAGCAATGTATATCAAAGTACTGTAATCTAAAACACAGCAGTGAGATCCGGCAGATATCTGTGATTGTTAAGGGATAAGAGATATTGAAAAATGCAATTGCTAGAAGCCTAATAAAAAAACTTTATATCCCGCAGCTAAATGTTAAACTGGCCTGGCACGCATGCCCTGAAAGCATTTGATGGTCACCTGCTTTTGCCAAATGAAAGACATTTTGTATCAACAGACTGTCACTAGGCATTGTTGTGTAACATTACTAGTTAAAAGCTGTTTAGTCTTTGCAGTGACTCGAGTCATTTGAGTTCATACATTGATTCGTTCAGTATAGAGTCTGCCAAAATGAGCAGCCTGTTCCTGCACAGGTATTCCAATCTGAATGGGAATCATTGATCATGGCAGTGGCCAATACTAATTTATTTTACCTTAGTAACTTGCTCAAAAAATTTTTTGTAATCTAATCATGTCTAACTAACACACTTTTCACATGTTTCAGCAGAGCAGGAATTTTACTCTATAAACCCAAAACAATCAAAATAACAAGATCATATCTAAATGGCCAAAACTCCCACATGGCAGGATCCCACACTCTCATTGCTGTGGCTGGGTTCAATATCTAGGCAGGGAGCTAGCACAGCCACTGAAGAGCTAACTCTTAGTGTGTTTAGAGAATGTGTTCATTAGAACTTTGGTGTCAGGCTCTGTTTGTACTCCTTTACCTAGATGACTATCTGGGCAGACAGTCCCAAGTTGAATCAAGGAAATGCAGGCAAATGCACTACACCTAAAACTCAATTGGTTAATGAAAACATCACTCGACCCCTTAACAGACTGTTCAGTAGCACAGCTACTGGGATGTGCTCTGAACCCTTGTGATGGCATTGATATACTCCACTAGTTTTACCCTAGTGGTCCCCAATAAAAGGAAGGTTATATTCATAGCAGTGGTTCTACGATTGATTTGAACTTACATGCCACCTGGGGGAGTTGGGTTAACGATAATGGCCAATGGAAAAGCATGACGTAGTGGTGACATTTTATAGGCTATGCATATGTGGTTACAGTCACTATGATAAAAATGCATATAAATTTTCCTATAGTTTTTTTAATCAAACAATATACAGCTACAATTTCAATTTACAATTTTTTACAATTTACAATGGTTTTTTATAACACTTAATATTCCAAGAATTATTTCAGTTAATTTCCACCCAGGAAGTCCATGTACGTGTGTAGCCCCATATGAATATATGCACACTTATACCCTAAACAAATTGTCATATTTGCTGAAAATAATTTTTAAGTAGTTGTCTATTCTCTACTTTTAGATTGTGGGTTTATTGCAGCCATCTGCCTCAGCTGTTAACGTGATAAGGAGTGACTGCATGCTCAGCATCCCACAGCTAATTGTTCAGGGTAAGTTACACTTAATGCTTCCAGTGATGATGTCATTTGGAATTTAGGCTGTTATAGAAGTTGTCTGTAAATCTTCAGTCCAAACTTTTTGTCTCTTTTTGTTTTCAATCTGGTGGTGTGTACGATTTAGAAAAGCTAATTAGAGCAATCACTGAGATGCTCTACTTTGAGGGCTGAGTACTGATGGACCAGTGTACTGTAGCAATACTCTCACCGGAGAGGCTGCTGTATTGGATGCTTATTACTGTTTCAATCTTTAGTATCCGCAGGAGATTTTCCCTAGTTTGGATTGTGTTCCATTAACATCAACATACTGTTATTTAGACTATCTATTTATTTGCAAATCATACAAAAAAAATAACTAGCTCATTATTTCTGTGTGACTGCTCGCTCATTCTATTGTTGTGTAAGAGATAGCACAATCAAAGTTAATGCGTATATGCTTTATATGTATATCAAAGTTATTGTGTTAAAGGAATATAAATCAAAATTAAAATGAAGACATTAACACAATACCTCCTCCCCTTAACCAACCCTAAAATCTCTTTTAACATTCTGCATGCGTTAAAATGTTTTGTTTTTTTTTACTAAAAAAAAATTCTTGAAATAATGAAAAAAGAACCAGTGACAGAACCACTGAATAGCAAATTTGTTCATCTAAATTGTTTCTATGACACTTGTAATTACGGAAGGCCTTTAATAGTATTAAGCACCTTACTGAACACCTTTAAACACTAGAGATAACATAGATTGGGATGGAGAGAACAGAGAATGACAGACTATAGGACAAAAAGGAAACATAGGCAAGAGAAAGTAGAAAGGGACAGAGTACAGTATAGTGAGGAAAAGAGATAAAGAAAGAGAAATGATGTGATAGAAAGAGAGAAAAGAAAAGCCTTAGAGGAAAAAGAGATATAGGAACTGGAGATAAAAGACAAAGAGAATGGGCATGGAGAGAACGAGAGTGAATGAGTGAGTTTAAGTGTGGTATATTATGTGTGGGTCCTTCACTACAGTATGAATGACTCATACCATGTGTGTTCAAGTGCACCCATGTGTATCTCTGTGCAGCAGCAATTTTGCCTGGAAACGTGTATCATTGTTTACGTGTGTGAAACAGAAAATAATTGTTATACTTACCACTGCACTGTTCAAAAATATGCACATCATCAGTGTAATCTGAGTTCAAGGAAAAGACGTGTTCTTTTGTAAGCATAGGTGACTACGGCTGCGCCGGTGTACTAAGATAGCTTACATTCGTGTTACATCACATTTGTGATATTCTATAACTATTAGAGATCTTTCAAATTTGACCCCAGTAACATTAAGCCAGAGGTCTGAAATGTGCAATAGAAACCGGGTAGTAGCGTGTGAATAGTAGGAAAGCTTTGACTGAACATTTGTTTGAAGAATATTTGCCAGAGCATTATCTCTTGCAGCACTTTTACCTCTGGCATACACTGTTTAAATAAAATATGCCTGTTTCCTTTAGATTTGTTACTGACTTGTATGTCCGGATCTTGGAGAAAAGACAAGTGACGTGAGGCAGTTACTTTACGACTGAACATTTAAATTTGCAGTTTGTCTATATGCACTTTCAGTGATATTCTGTTCTACAGAAATTAATTTTCCTCAGTACTGTGGAAAGAAGAAGAAGAAGAAGAAGAAGAAGAAGAAGAAGAAGAAGAAGAAAAAGAAGAAGAAGAAACACTTTGTCTTCTATGGTGCAACATATTTTTGGTTTACATTTTACAGTTTATTTTTTACAGGTCATCAAATTTACCAATAAATCTAAACAGATTTAATTAGAATTGAAAATAAATTTGAACTGTAAGTGTTTTACAACCTGGAAATGGTCAATTCAAAATGTAAGTTTATAATTGACTTATACACTGTAATTACCAATTTAAACCCAGTAAGGTTTCTGTATCTTGAGTTAAAAAAAAAATAGCAGTTATAGAAAAAAGTGACCCTGCTGAGAACCAAAAAACAAAAACACCAAAAATCATTCTGATCAGCTGATCTGTAGGTAGTTAACCAATAAATATCATAATCTGTATTGGGCCGGAGGGTGGAGGAGTAGGGCAGTAACTACGGACTGATTTTCCGTTACAACTGTGTCCGTATCCCTGCTTTGGGAGTGTTTCCGAGCGATCACGGCTCTACTACACATGCGCACCAGGATTTTCAGCAGATAGCTGGAATGTGTAAAGTGCAGATCGCTTGCCCGGGTTGTATTGTACGGGTCATGACTGAACTTCCAAGTGATTGCGCACAGCGTATGCGCACTGGGTGCATAGAAAAAAAATACTCAATATACAGTATAGAAAATCTACCTGTGCTCCGGTTTCCCATTATAACATGCAGTAGCCTACTGAACACCGACACTGGCATGGAGAGCATCCCTCTGAAAGAGACTTACCTTACTTTGGAGTTCAGAGGATAGCCTTGAATTTTCCTCTTTCTGTGGAACGGTTCAGTCAATATTCCTGTATGCAGCAGGCTCTCCTTTTCAGCAGTACAGAAATCCGGTGAGAGGAGCAAAGCTCGCTGCAGGTCTGTTATGTGCCGCTGGTTGTGATGTTCCGCGCGCTCAGGATTCCCTTCCGTCCCGGCGCTGCTCAAATCTTATTGGTCCAAAGCGGCCCGGTACCCAGAGGAGGGGCGTGGCTAAGAGGAGAGGCTAAGAGAAGTGTGCACACTAGATGATGCTACACTCTACAGGCTCAGAGAAATAAAATGAGCTTGCCAAAGTATAGTAAAAGAATAAATCAACATGGCTTCTTAGAAAAAAGTACAAAGGGCTGAGTCATATTCATTCCCCTCTCTCTCTCTCTCTCTCTCTCTCTCTCTCTCTCTCTCTCTCTCTCTCTCTCTCTCTCTCAATGTAGGCCATGACATCCCAATTATCACCCCAACTCACTCACACCTTAAATCACATCTTTGAAAAGTCTATTATTGTAATTACAATTCACGCAGACATAATAGGCCTAATTTCTATCTACCTCATGATGATCTAAATAATCCTGGTTGTGTTTTGAACAAATCCCTTACTCCAAGGAAAAGAAGGAACCTTAAAGCCGGTACCTTGGAACTCCTATCTTTTGTACTTTGTATATTTTAGAGTGTACCATTAAACACATTTAATGTACATAATTGGACTGTATATACCTTTAAGCTTTAAAGCTTTATACCACTCACTGCACCTATTTAGGTAAAAGATGCACACTAAAGGTAAAAAAAAAGGCATTTGAAGGTACCACTACAACTAGGAAAGGGTATTTCAATGCCTTATTTTTCTGAGAGTGCTTGATTACAGAGCAACTAGCTGTAATGTCAGATGATGCAATTATGTAAGGAACAATTCTCTCATTCAATTTTGCAAATGCAACCTTGCATTGTTCATAATTAGGTTAGTTTATAATAATTACTTTCCCCACCTCATGGACATGACCTTCCCAACTTTCAGGAGAGCTTTGAGGTAAATAATTGCTGTAAGGGATTGAAGTGGGTTGGGTACCACAGAGCAGATGTTAAGATCATCTTCATCAGTACAAGGCCATGACTGGAGCTATCATTTTAATTTGATGTGGGGGTTGTTATGAGTGTATAATAATAACAGGTTGATGACATCAAGGCAACCGTGTCTGTCTTTATCATATAATCACTAACCATAATGTCCTTGCTGAAACACTATATCTCAGTCTATTAATATACAAGGCTCTGGTCTTAGTAGACTGAGTATTGTTACATTGTGACATTTTCTGAGGTCTCTTTCATAGCCATGAGATTCATATTTACTATGCATGAATGCCAAAGGAAAATCTGACATGTCAGTGTTTTTTTTATGATCTGTACATTTTCAGCTTCAAAGCTGTAACCTAATTCAGGCTCAGTGCCAGTTGCCTCCTGAGACACACGTCCAGTATTTCTGAACACAGCTGGCTCTCTCATCCCCAGGCACAGCCTATTCTCAAACATCAAATTAACCAGGAAAATTGAATAAATGATAAGCTTAAAGCTGAAAATTTCACTCAAATGTCTCTAAGAAGTAGAGCAGTAAGATTAAAAGCGTTACCTGGAATCCTGGCATACTGAACTAGTCCCTTTGAAAGAATATCTAGCACTTTAAATCCATAGAAGAAAGCAGTTACAGATATAGTGCTAAAAGATAACAGCTGCCAAATAACTTTTCAATGTTCTTAAACAATGGCATCAAAATCACCACTAATATTACTCACAGACACAGAGCAGTATTCAGATAGAAATATAATCTTCAAAAATAACCAGAAATAATTAAGAACACTAAATGTATGATAGAAAATAAAAAAAGGAGAATATGTCATCACACAAAGCAACAAAACCATTACAGCCTAATGTTCTCTGTCATTATGTGAAGAGACCTGGCTTTCTGGAGAACAAACTGAAGAAAACTAAAAAGCTCAATGATTCATTAAGTGTCTTTATTTTTCCACCAGGCTGTAGGCCTTCTGACAGGATTGGCATGCAATTTTCGCAAGCGACATTCACCGCCTCCAGCAACAAAAAATCTCAGATGTTGTGTGAATGAATGCAAAGCAATGTCACGCACATGCACACGCACAACACACACGCACAACACACACGCACCCAGAGTTCTTTATTTATGATTCAAGTCTATAGTGTTTCATCTTTATTCATCCATTATTCAGAACGGAGATGCCTTTAAAGCTATTTTAAATACAGTGAAGTTGGCTTGAGTGTGAACAACAGTAAAATGGCTTGAGTGAATTCAGCACCTTGGCCAGCAACCTCAAACTCTCTCGTGACAGTAGATCAGTTTCACCACAGAGTCATTTTGCAAAGGGAAAAGATAAAGTATGAATATTACTGCAGGAGAAGCAAAGATAATGAACACATCTGGGAGAAATAACTATTTATAATAGGATTAACACAGAAGTTTATTCCCTGCACTAAAACATTGTGTTGCCACACCGTCATGTCTCCCTCTCACGCTTGTATAGTCCACAAAAATCATGACACCAGAGCCTACTTTGTCAGCTTCATAATTGAAAAAGAAAAAAAAGCCAACACCCTCAGGGGCCTGTGTCCAATCACAGTTAAAGGTCAGTTCTGAATTTAGTGCGCAGTCATGGCCTGTCCCTCCCAGATGTAGCCTTGTGGACTACAGAACAACCTCTCAATATTAACTTCCTCTATTCTTTTAATATTTAGTTCTGTATCAGAGATAGGGCATTTACAGCTTACACTCAAATATGGTTTTGATTTATGAACATGGACTTGCTGTTACATCACATCATTATTTAGAAATTGCCTTTTTCACAGAAGCACAACCTCTAGTTCCCTGCAATCAAAATGGTTTCATAATGATACGCCAGAGAGGGAAGCATTTGTCAGAATGATTCATTGCCAATTGAACAGACTTTAGAAAATGCTTGCTTTCTTCAGTTGCCTCAAATAGGCCCTTTATTCTTCCAAGCAATTAAAATATTGACACTTTGTATGACCCATCACTGTTAGGCATGGCTATATAGGCAAACCATGACCATAAATCAGCTCTCTACATGAAATCACAAAAAACACACTGTTCAAAATATGAACGGAGTACAATGCATATTCTGACAAATGTTCTGAGAATATAATACAACCAACAGTCGTGTTGGTTTGACCAACAGTAAAATCAACATTACACATAACATTACACTTAATAATAAACAATCACGACTTTTATTTTAATAATTCAAACAACAATTGCATTAAAGCAGGTGATGCATAATATAATATTCATGCATACATGTCTTTGTGTTTACAATTAAACTTCTGGCTATACAGCTTTGATTTCATTTAGGAAAATGCCTTTAGGGAAGACCAATCACATTTAGTGTGTAAGCACTCTTCTGACTGCATACCATTTACTCTCGTATACCCCCTTGATGAGCAAGCGAAAATTTATATAAATTTTAAATGTAATTCACGCGTTAAATCTACCTTTCACTGTTTCAGTGTGCTCATTTTGACATCTTCACGAACCGCAAGAGGCCCTGTTAAATAAGCTGAAGTGACACCTTGTGGTGGTACAGGGAAATGCAGCTCAATCGATCATATTTTATTGTTAGTATACGCTATTCTTGTTTATTACCACATCCAAGCATTTGAGTTCAGATGTACAGAAGTTCTCACAAAACATAATGAAAAGACAGAAATTAATTTGATGCAAGTTTAGCATGAAAACACTATCATTATTACATCTAACTGGTCAAATAATGCATTTGTCAAATACTGCATGTTTTAAAATGTTAATAATGAAGATAATAATTTTCTAATAAATTGTAAAAAAAAAAAAAAAAAAAAAAATCACCTATAAAGTATAGGATGCAAATGAACTCAACTGTCATTTTGGTCACTAAAGGCCAATGAACATTTATGGTCAGCTTTTTGCAGCACTCTGTCAAAACAAAAACATGAGTAATTAAGTTGAATGTCGAACACTTCTTCAGGATCATAAAGAGAATATTTAAGAGTCTGAAGACGTCTTATAATAAACATGTAGCTTTATGACCTAAGGGTTGAATATCTATGTGATGACATTTAGCCAGTTTAAAGGCAGAAGCGAAACCGGGCTATTTTTGAACACATCCATCCCTTTTCCTGGACCAGGTTCCTGTGGGAGGGCCTGGGAACGTTCCTCTCCCTCTGCTCTCTTACTGCCAATAACAGGAACACCAAGGCATCATTACAAGCTCGGTTACAGCTAAACAGACAGAGTTGCGGGATTATCAAAAGGCCGGGAAAAACAGAGAGACAGGTAGGGATAATGAGTCACAGATCTGGTCTAGTCACAAAGTGTGTGTCTGTGTGTGTGTGTGAGTGAGAGAAAGAGAGAGATAGAGTGAGAAAACTTTGTAGAGTTTCTGTTCTGTTTACTGTATTTCTGTACAATTCACCCCTGTAAATCACATATTTTACATATGAATGAATATCTTAAGTTGAAATTGATCCATTAATTACTAACTCAATAGACAATAATAATAATAATAACAACAACAACAATTATTATTATTATTATTATTATTATTATTATTATTATTATTATTATTATTATTATTTATGGAGGATGGAGCACTGATACTGAAGTCTGTAATGGCTTTTAGCTTGTGTTAGTATTTACATTAAAAAAAGTCCTTTGGGGCAAAAAATACAGCACAGAAAAGACCATTTTGTTGTAAAGGATGTTTACACAGATGCAAATCATAGCAAATACCAACTGTTTTGTCCCCTGGGCCTAGCAAAAGTGCATGAGAAAATAACTGTGTGTTGTAGTGTTAGAAAGGAGAGTCAAGTCAGTAGAGTTGAGATTTAGAACAAACAACATTTTCTCTATAGCTCATTAACTATTAGACTAAAAAAACAAATCAGGTAAGAGCCACTGATTTAAATATTTGTTTCATTGGTCATACAGTATATGCAAGCTGTAACAACTGGGTTATTAGAAATCCTAAAATGGCAACAATATTAAACCAAATAGGATCATCAGCTTACTGTGGTTTTATAATAGGCCTGTTCTAAAGAATAAAATAAAATAAAATAAAATAAAATAAAATAATAATAATAATAATCAATAAATAAATAAAATTACAATATTCTAAATAATAAAATGTAATTATATTATAAATTACAAAGATAATCCTGAACCTAGGAGTTTGAATCTTAGAATGTGTAAATACATTTTTTTTTAAAACTGTACCTTTAAACCCCATTGTGTTTTTACAAACAAATTATACTTTTATAATTTTATTTATTACAGTACACATGCTGTAATCCAGATGTTGTCCTTACAATCTCGATAATGTGAACCAAGCATTTGTGAAAGTTGTACACAATAACTTGTATGACAGACACTCCACAAAAGTATAAATATATAAAAACGTTTAACAAAGACAAATATATTACGTATGTGGTGAAGTTTTTTGTTAGGATGTTTTTGAGTTTCAGCTGTCAGTGTAACACCAAAGCTTTCCAGCACAGGAGGACAGTGAAGGCTACACTTTCTGGTTTCTTAGAAAAGTGACTAACTGGATTTTAATGAGTGAATGAGTGAGGAGAGATTTTGCTGAGGGAACAACTGTTTATCATTGTTGTAATGTGAGAGATAACAGGGACATTCTACAACATTAAAGATAACTCTAAACTGTTAAAGTGTGCAATCTAGCATTCATTAATAAATGAAACCTTGAAATTGTTGCCAAATTGGTGTGGTATAAATAGACTAGTACTGTATACTCCAGACTGTGCTGTTAGAGAAAAATCTCTTTCACTTCAGAACACGGTGTATAACACAAACCCGGTATGGATTAACCCACTATCTATTGTGTGTTATTCCTTCCTAAATGAATGTCTGAAGGATAAAGGATTCAAATGAAATTTGCATTAGAACTCACATGGAATTTGTGTCTAGAGTCATGTCATTTTAATATACTTACAGTATACATGAATGTGTGCAAGAGTGATGTTTGAATATTCATTCTATTTGACGCTATTGCAGCCTGAACTCATCGGGAAATTAGACCACGATCTGAAGTCCTAATAAATAATGCAAATGATTAGGTTTGCACTATTGACAATTATTAATAAAATAATAATTCCTGAAATTCATGTACAGAATTAAATTCATATAAACCTTGAGAAACACGTTTCAAAGAAACATTATTCTCTGTGTACCTTGGGACTCTGAACGTAACCCAGTGCTAATCCTACAGTACATGCTATCACTACAATGTTGTAAATAAGTCTTTGAACATTTCTTTTTATGTAAACTGCATATTCTTTGTGTGTCTGCAGGTGCAGAGGATGTCCAGAGGTGACTGGGGTTTTCTAGAAAACCTGTTAGAGGAAAGTCAGGAGTACTCAACTGGTGTTGGACGTGTGTGGCTCACTGTTCTTTTTCTCTTCCGTATCCTCGTCTTGTGTACTGCAGCTGAGTCTGCATGGGATGACGAACAGGCCGATTTTGTTTGCAACACCAAACAGCCCGGCTGTGAGGCTGTGTGCTACGACAAGGCTTTTCCTGTCTCTCATTTCCGTTACTTTATTCTGCAGGTCATCTTTGTCTCTACACCCACCATTTTATATTTTGGTTACGTGGCACTAAAGAAAAACAAGGTGCTAGAAGAGGAGAAAGAGAAGCAGCATGGGAGACAGAAGGACCAAAAAGGCAAAGAATTCAAGCTAGATGTGATACAGGAAGAGAATGAAGATGGGAAACCTCCACTAAAGGAAAAGAAGCTTCCTTTGCTCAGGGGGAAGCTACTGGGTGCATACACTGTCAGCATCATCCTCAAAGTCCTAATTGAGGTTGGCTTTATTGTTGGGTTGTGGTTCCTCTATGGATTTGTAATTCAACCCAAGTATGAATGTCAGAGAAGTCCCTGCCCCCACACGGTGGACTGTTTTGTCTCTCGGCCCACTGAGAAGACCATTTTCACTATATATATTCAGGCCATCGCATCGGTCTCTGTGTTGCTCAATGTTGTAGAGCTTTTCCACCTTCTTCAACTGTCCATTACACATTACATGGAGAAGAAGTACCAATGTCAGCAGATAGGAGTGCCACGAGTAATAGAGAAAACTCCAACAAAACTGAGGTCAACCAAAGATCGGGATCGAACTTACCAGGAAAAAGGCCATCTCTGTCTTCCAGCAGAAAACAGCAGCTATGCTGAGTCTGTCATGGACTGGACTGAGAGTATTCCGCGCCCATCAGAGAATATGCTTCCAACATACTTAATCTGTATCAGTGGCACCACAAATAGAGGTCACTACAAAGAGGATGTTCGCACCAAACCCAATAAAAGTGCTGCTAAAGAGAAACACTCCAATGATCAACATTATGTATGAGCTCAGACGATCAGTATATGTTCGTGTGTTTTGGAAAATCAGAGGGTGGGATGAAATTCCACTTTCTGTTCCCAAAGCACTTCTGTGAGACAGATGCCATTTCCTCCATTTCCTGTTTGGATAAAGTGGAATGTACTTTCTTGTAGACTGAACATTTAAGGATGGGAAAGAGAGAAAGGGTAACACTGATTGTCAAGCATTAGTTATTAGCATTAGCATCAGTAAATAAGGTACAGTGAAACATCATAATTTAAGGAATAGTCTACTGTAGAGTGTTAAAATTTTTGCTCAACCTAATGCCTGCTAATGAGCCAAAGTGTATGTTGTATATGTTAATGTGTTTGATTATACATGTTCATACTGTATACATGTGTCTTCTATATGTAGCTACATATATAAATAACATATTAATGAACAGTGTAGTAAAGATGCAGGATTTAGGTTTTAACATTAGTGGGCACTGAATAGCCACAACACAGTTTCTTTAATTATAGTATTTAACATTTAAGATGCATAAGGTAGCTACATTCTAGGCCTAATCACTAAGACGTTTTTGTTTCCTTTTTCACTCTGTTTCTATAAATCCACAGCTGATACCTGCAAATAATGTTGGATAACAGCATTGCATGTTTGCTTACAAGTGAATTGATTTTCGAATTAGTACTAGCTAGCTAGCAGGCGCCAAAGAATCAGATGCAGTTGCAGGTAAAATTCAGTTAAATAATAAACTCAGGCAAACCGTCAAAATCAGCACATAGTATCAAAAACATTAGGCAGGCTATGGTCAGGTGATTAGCAAAGCAAAGCAAAATCAGCAATGTAAGAATGGTTTAAGGGTCAAATTGTGAAATCAGAAAGGCTTCAAAGGCTTGGTAATGTTTTACAACAAAATTAAATTAATTAAATGATTCTGAAAGAAAGTCCTTTTGAACAGTTTGTGTGTGTGTGTGTGTGTGTGTGTGTGTGTGTGTGTGTGTGTGTGTGTATATGTGTGTGTTTGATTGAACACCAGCGCCTGGGCGACTGAGAGCAGAGGAATGTTTGAGGAGTGTATTCCTGGGTAAACATGTTTGTAGGACCAATTTTTTTTGCTGAGAATTGGAGTAGTAAACCTTCATTCCTGAAAACCTACTTAAACTCTTACTGTATCTGTGTATATTTAAATGTATTTAATGTTTATACTTTTCATAAGCACAGTATTGTAAGTAATAACAAAATTCCAACATGTAGTCAATAGAGATAATGTTACCTAACCTAGCTAGTAGCTAGAAAACTGAGATAATGTTGTTTCGGCAAAGCCATTTTCAATTTATTTTGTAGCAGAGTCAAAACAGAATCAATCAGAATAGCCATTTGTAGCTAGAATGAACTGTCCATGCTAATTATTGTTACCGGAGTGAACCAACAGTGAGAATTGTCTGTACAAAAAAAAGAAATTCTTAGTGTGATGGATGGTCACGCATATTTCACACACATATACATGCACAATTTGTACACATATACATATACACACATATACATGCACAACTTAACACTATGTGCCAAATGTCTAATAGGAAGCTAGCTGACTTTAGCAGCTAGCATGCTTTACTTCAACTGCCTTTTGTCTCTGCTTTTTTTTTTTTTTGTATTTTTATATTTTTCTAGAAAAAGGAGGATTTAAATTAGCACATCAAATCAATGTAACTATCTATGGAATTAAACAGGCTTTAAAAAGTCTAATCAAGTCTCTCAGGCAGTCACAGGCATATTAGAGTCACCCACACTGTTAACAAAGAAGTGTATTTCTACTTGTATTAGACAAAAACATTCAAGTCAAATATATGAATATTAATTATATTTTACATCTATTCTATTTGCTTTTAATAAAAATTGTTTGTTTTCCTTGTTTATGTGCTGGCTATATATTTCTAAGGTAGCGTAACAGTAACAGAGTAATAATGTGAAACACTGTGGTGTGATTCTGCACTATTTCTGGTCTTTATTTAATTATATTTTCAAATGTGTGATCCTAGGGGGCACGGTGGCTTAGTGGTTAGCACGTTCGCCTCACACCTCCAGGGTCGGGGTTCGATTCCCGCCTCCACCTTGTGGTGTTTGTGGTGTGGCAGTTTGCATGTTCTCCCCGTGCCTCGGGGGTTTCCTCCGGGTACTCCGGTTTCCTCCCCCAGTCCAAAGACATGCATGGTAGGTTGATTGGCATCTCTGGAAAATTGTCCGTAGTGTGTGAGTGCGTGAGTGAATGAGAGTGTGTGTGTGCCCTGCGATGGGTTGGCACGCCGTCCAGGGTGTATCCTGCCTTGATGCCCAATGACGCCTGAGATAGGCACAGGCTCCCCGTGACCCGAGGTAGTTCGGATAAGTGGTAGAAGATGAATGAATGAATGAATTTGTGATCCTGACCACTGCGTTGTACAAATGGCTAGATTTGTAGATGGATATTTTATAATGCAACATGATACATGCTGTTCAAAGGACCTTCCTTCTGATGTCACCGCTTCCTTCTGATGTCACCGCTTCCTTCTGATGTCACCTCTTCCTTCTGATATCACCGCTTCCTTCTGATGTCACCGCTTCCTTCTGATATCACCGCTTCCTTCTGATGTCAACACTTCCTTTTGATGTCACAGCTTCCTTCTGATGTCACAGCTTCCTTCTGATGTCACTGCTTCCTTTTGATGTCACCGCTTCCTATTGATGTCACCGCTTCCTTCTGATGTCACCGCTTCCTTCTGATGTCACCGCTTCCTTCTGATGTCATGGCTTCCTTTTGATGTCACTGCTTCCTTTTGATGTAACCGCTTCCTTATGATATTACCCGTTCCTTATGATATCACCTCTTGCTGAATAGTTCATTCAGAATCATTAAACGCTTTGTTGAACAGAATGGGATCATGCACAGAGCACTGCATAAATACATTTATTTCTCTTTCTTTTTCACAAGCATAGACAAGAAGCAGCTTTAAAAACGCCCTGTGTGAATATTATCTTACGTGGTTGTGCTATGGCATCTGAAAGCTAGAAGGTCCAAATATCCTTGTGTGCGCCTCATTACATCTCCAGCATTCCACATGAAAAGAATAAGGGGTGAAGAAATCAAAGAAGGCATTGAAGGCCAAAGGGAGCAAAAACATTTCAGACCTTCTCTAAGCCAGACTTTCTAATTTACAAGACACTAGTGTACATGTATATGTATTATTTATATGTGAACGGTTTAGCTTGCTCGACAAGAACAAGCCAGTTTGAGTGAAACAGCATTATTGGAGATCAATATGCTAAAATCAAGAGTTGTCAGTCTTAATCTCATAAATGCATAGGCATGGCAGTGCCTGGTAGGGGTTAGAGCTTAAGTGATATGTAGATTTTTAATCAGCTGTGATGGATTAGAAAACTGGGATTATGGCTTAAACATAGGTCGCTTCTGCAGAACTGTTTTCAGTTCCTTTTGTAACAGGGGCTTTTTACACCTGGTCACGTTTTCTTGATCGGATAGCTATTCGATCGTAAAAAGACCAGGTCTAAATGCCCTCTGAAACATTTTCGTTCAAACCACTTCAGGAGGTGGTCTGAGATGCATTTCAGATGAAACTGGACAGGTGTAAATGAATGTGGTTGTTCAAGCCACATACGTCAGCGCTATACTCCTCCCAAATGGAAGTACGTCACTCACAGGTGATCTTTCACCCAGGCATCTCGTTGGGTCTTAAAATGCGCTGCTGCCGCCAGCGAAAATGCAGCAAACTGTAAATGCTGTTTTTTGTAGCATAACTGTCGTAACAAGTTTTTTGTCTTCTTTTTGATTGCATTCTGAAAACCGCATACACCAAAACGTATTCCATTTCAATTACCCCGGAAATGAGGTAAAATATATTTGCATTTTGGGCAGGAGTAGAAAGATCGGATTGATATCTGATTCGCCAAGATGCAGTTATGTGGCCTAATGTAAATGGAACAGTTTTAACAAATCAGATACAGTAGCTATCGAGAAAACACATGAAGTGACCAGGTGTAAAAAGGCCCACAGTCAAAGCTCTATCATCCACTACTGTTTCTTAGCTAGAACTTCAGTATGTTGCACTAAATTGATTAAATTAACTTAAAAAAGCTTGTAGAATTCTTACATTCTGTGCAGACTTCCACACAGTGTTACTCAGTTTTATGTGCTTTCGTTTATTCGTCTTCAGTAAAAAAACAGGGATCACGATCTCATCCCAGGATCCCATTAGTCACAAGAATATGTTCTAGAATATGGGAGAGCAGTATTTTATAGTTTACACTGCACACACTCATTCACACCATGGCAATTTAAAGGAGTCACAATCCACCTATGCTTAAAGGAGTTGAGAGGAAATGGAGAACCCAGAGGAATCATGCCCTTAGAGAACAAAACTCCACAAGAACTCAAGCTCAGGATCAAACCATGGAGCTGTGAGGAACCAATGCTACCCGACACACCACCATGCCGTTTCTGATAGACATCACGACAACGTTTTTGATATTTTTTGGTGGAAATAAACACTGCATAATTATTTAAAATTATGTAAAAAAAAAACAAAAAAACAGATTTACATCCCTGCTGCTACAGAAGAACTTTCCTTGAAGATAAATGGTAGGACTTCTATTTGTCCTGTTTCTGTGTAAACTGTATGAAATCCCACATTACTTAGTATTTCTACATTCCTACTGAGTTACAGTAGGAAGTTATCTCTCCAACGACTTCATACTGCAGATTGCACAAATGTAAATCTGCATTAATCCCCAGAAGGAAACTGTGTTTGTTCAGCCACCTCTCTATAAAACTGTAGGCAATTCACCAGCTGCCAATTTAATAAGTCCTTTTAATGCATGAGATCGTTTTAATGGGATCTGAAGCAGTAAAACGCAAACAGCCAAGCACCATATGTTCTCACCTAAAACAATGATTTAAGTCAAGTCTCGTTATGGGATATTATAGGAAAAGTACAGAGAGTGCACACAAACGTGTAGTCTTAAATTTACCCTGGTAAAGTTGGAGGTACATTTTGTGGTAAATCTCGAGAATATTGGGTGTGATGTGGGAAAATATCATGGATGGGATGGCAGTCCATTTGAGGACCACACACACACACAAACACAGACACACACACACCACTAGGCACAATTTAGATAATCGGTTGAACCAGCTGCAGCTTTTTTGGGCTGGGATAAAACTAATAAATCCAGAGGAAACCTACATGGAAACAGAGGACATGGCTTCAACCATGGACCTTGGAGCTCTGAGGTAACATCACTGTGCCACCACCCAAGATGTGTTTTGATGGCAGAAAGAATGTTTTTTTTCTTTTTTTTTTTTTTTTTTAGGGGAGTAGCCTACATTGCTGCTTTAACCTTTGTGAAATTAATGAGCTACGTGCTGTGATACTGCCAAGCATAACACAGACTTTGTGCACACCGCTAGCCCAGTGCACACTGCAGCAGTTGTCCTGGAGCAGAGTTCATCTTGTCATCTCTGGCCAAAACATTGTCTCTTAAGATCAGGTCTGCAAACAGCGGGTAAATGGTGACCCTTTAGCTCCCTTTGCTGCCAAACAAAGGGTCTTGAGCTGCCTGATGTGATTCTCTCTCTCTCTCTCTTTCTGTCTCTAGTTTTATATCTCTCTCTTTCTGTCTCTAGTCATATAAGTCTAATGTCTTTCCCTATCTTTACACAAAACTATTATCTTTCTGGGGGGCACGGTGGCTTAGTGGTTAGCAAGTTCGCCTCACACCTCCAGGGTTGGGGGTTCGAATCCCGCCTCCACCTTGTGTGTGTGGAGCTTGCATGTTCTCCCCGTGCCTCGGGGGTTTCCTCCGGGTACTCCGGTTTCCTCCCCCAGTCCAAAGACATGCATGGTAGGTTGATTGGCATCTCTGGAAAATTGTCCGTAGTGTATGAGAGTGTGTATGAGAGTGTGTGTGTGTGCCCTGCGATGGGTTGGCACTCCATCCAGGGTGTATCCTGCTTTGATGCCTGATGACGCCTGAGATAGGCACAGGCTCCCCGTGACCCGACATAGTTCGGATAAGCGGTAGAAAATGAATGAGTGAGTGAGTGAGGGTATTATCTTTCTTTAAACAAAGATGATGTAAACCTCTCACCATGTCTTATCTAAATGATAAAGCAAACAAAAATATCTAAAACCTAACATATCATTGTAATACATTTCTTCGTCTTATTTAGTTTGTTCTAAGGAACCCAAACCCATTTGCATTTGGCTGTGTAGTGGGTGAATTAAATCAGATTTAAAAATCGTCGTTTTGAGGTCATCCTATACCCAGAAACCACAATGATTCTTGGCTCTTTCGTCACTTGCATACTCATATCAGTATGAGTGAGTCACCCTTGTGTCATGTTGTTTCCTCTGTCCTGACTTTGTTGTACTGATTACTGATTCATTTCCTCCTGTACACTTACAGACAGCTAATAGACACAAGCAATGACTTAACCTACCATACAAAGTGAAACCTTCAAACCCGTGTTGAGTTTCGGTCTTAATCAGGTGGCTCTCACTGGTGCTTTCCCTGAGGATTTGTGCACCAGTAACTCATGTGGTGGTCTCGTAGCCACAGAGAATTGCAGATCTTTCCACAGCTACCAGTAGAGGGAATATACTTGCCAACAGTAAGCACTCAGGAGTAAGGAGTTTTAAATGTTCTAAAAATGTGCTATAAACAACCCATATTTCTTTGACTGTTACTTTTTTTGGGGGGGGAATGGAGCCTTATACAGTATAGGACCAGTTTTTATATCACTCCACTGACTGGAGTTAGAACATTTAGAATGGACTGCAAATTGTATGAATTGTTTTTAAATCTCTTAATGGAACTGAATCAACAAAAAAAATCTAAATGCCTGACAGACTGTGTCCCAAATAACCTGTTATAGGATCATATAGTGCTAGTATTCTCCAGAGTCCACACATAAACATCCTGTACATTCTTCAGTTTCTGTCGATCACTGAAACATATTTTACTTTAGCATTTAAACTAGATTTTATATTTATGCCTTTATATTTATTACATTTATTACTAAACATTACTTTTGTGCTATAACTGGGTTTTTACTCTATTTTTTATACCTTGCTATAAAGATATTTTATATTGTTATCAAATCATTTCTGCATTACGTGCCTATTTTCCAATTGACTATACCATGTTTATATCATTTTAAATCAAATGCTCTGAAATGGGGGACACGGTGGCTTAGTGGTTAGCACGTTTGCCTCCCACCTCCAGAGTTGGGGGTTCGATTCCCGCCTCCACCTTGTGTGTGTGGAGTTTGCATGTTCTCCCTGTGCCTCGGGGGTTTCCTCTGGGTACTCCGGTTTCCTCCCCCGGTCCAAAGACATGCATGGTAGGTTGATTGGCATCTCTGGAAAATTGTCCGTAGTGTGTGATTGCAAGAGTGAATGAGAGTGTGTGTGCCCTGCGATGGGTTGGCACTCCGTCCAGGGTGTATCCTGCCTTGATGCCCAATGACGCCTGAGATAGGCACAGGCTCCCCGTGACCCGAGGTAGTTTGAATAAGCGGTAGAAAATGAGTGAACGAATGAATGAATGAATGCTCTGAAATGACTTTTTATTTGTTTTACACGGTTGGTCAGATCAACTCTATCTTCATTATAAAATTTTCTCTATTGAAAAATTTTATCCAGCTAGTTTAATACTGCATATTGTATTCTTTTCCACATTAGAGTAAAAATACTGAAAAATGCTAAAACCCGGGATGATTTGGGACCACCAAGGAGCGGGGGCAGAACACTGAAACTTCCTGCCAGCTCAAGTGATGAAAGGACTTCTTTTCCACAGCTGTAGCCATAACAGAACAAAAACACAATACCATCAATGAGCAGAAGCAGAAGCCTAAAAAAAATAGGGACCTTTTACCTGAAAAAAAAAAAAATGTTAGCAAGGCCAATCAGACATTTTCACATCACATCAGCTTTGCTTACTTAGACAATATCAACCAACTAAAATAAACTTCCTGAATCAGAAACATAGTAAAAAGATTGTTTTCTCCCATAGCACCTAAACTAAGTAATCAAATGTACAGGATTCTAGTGCATTTGCCGGAGATTAACATAACTATTTGGTCCTTAATTTAGACAGCAAAAAGGAAATGAGTTTGTGTCTGCTTCCTGATTCCACCGTGGCTCTCTCTAGGGATTGGTACAGAGGATTGTTCAGTCTGACAATGGCGCAGCAGTGGGCATTGTTACATTGTTTATAATGAAGCCCCACCAACACTATACAGATGTCACAGCCACCTCATCAAAAGGTTTGAATGGATGAGGCTGTAGGAAAGAGGATAAATAACATTGTATATGAAATCCATTAAAATGCAAATGACACTTTTTTCCAGCAAATGTTTTATTTCTTTTTTTCTTCAATAATTGTAGTAGTCTGATGCTACCCCTGATATCGTTCAATGTTTTATGAAACGTTTAATATCATAGTTTTGCCACTTTAATTGTTACACCTGTATACCTGTTCATTCATGCAACTATCCAGTCAGCCAGTTAGGTGGTAGCAGGTGGATACAATTCAAGAGCTTCACTGAACCTTCACATCAAACTTCAGTAATGGAGAAAAAATGAGCTCAGTGACTCTGACAGTCAATAAAACTGGACAGTGGTGACCCAAGTGGCTAAGGCTCTGGCTTATTGATCAGGATCAGCCCGAGGAGTTCAAGCACTGGCACCACTGAGCTGTAACTTTCGGGCTCTTGAGCGAGGCCCTTAACTCATGCTGCTTAAGTGACACTGTATCATAGCTGCCCCTGCCCTCAACTTCCAAAGGATTCCACTCTGCTGTAATATATACATACAATGCTCGGCATAAATGCTCGGCACACCCTTTGAAAATTAAGATTTTTATCAAATTCTCAGTGAATATGAGAGCAATTTGCTGCATTTTTACAAAAACAGTTTTATTAACATAAGTGTGGTCACCTAACATCTTTAGAAGAAGAAAAATAATTCTCCTAGACATTGAATGAACAAGTTGACGACATACAGCTACATCTATCATTTTCTATTCTATTGGGTTGAGGTCTGGTGACATGTTTGGTCACTGACTCACTTTTTACCCTGTTCCTCCTCAGAAATGAACCACTGATCTTAGATGTATGTTTTGGGTCATTATCATGTTGAAAGAGTGCCCAGTGACCTAGGACATGGAATAATGTTTGCATCTTCTCTTTCAGTATTTCTCAGTATTTCTGTGAATTCATGACGCCATCTATGAAATGCAACGGCCCGACACCTGCAGCACTCATGCAACCCCACACGAGAACACTGCCACCCCCATGCTTTACTGTTGGTACCATGCATTTTACATTGTACTAATTACCTTGTGACACCATACGGTTTAGAACCCATCAGAGCCAAAGACAATTACCTTTGTGTCATCACTCCAAAATATAGTCACAGTAGTCTTCCCCTTCTAATTCTAGATGGCCTGTTTTGTGCATGGGCTTCAGCAGTGGCTTCCTTTGTGGCCCACAGCCATGCATGCCACTCCTCTGCAGTGTATGTTCTATGGTGTCACAGGAAACACTCACCCCAGTTTGACTTTCTAATGCTTTAGCCAACTCTGCTGAACTTGCACAGCGATTTTCTTCAACTTTTTTTAATCATGAAATGCGCTTGACGAGGTGTTAACCTGCAGGGACGGCCTGGAAGTCTCAGGGAGCTTCCTACAAGTCCGTCCTTTTTAAATTTGTGGATTACTTTTTCAACAGGATTCAAGCTTATTAGTAATGCTTTAATAATTATAGCCTTTACTTTTTTTTTTGAGACAGTTCTTCTCCATGTGCTGCCATTTTGTCAGCATTATATGGGAGTGGATTTTCTCTTAAATACCACTGTATTGTCAATTATTCTGTTGCCTCCTGTATGTTGATGGATTAGACTCATTTGATGGTGAATTCCTCACTCACTCATTTTCTACCGCTTATCCGAACTACCTCGGGTCACGGGGAGCCTGTGCTCAGGCATCATCGGGCATCAAGGCAGAATACACCCTGGACGGAGTGCCAACCCATCGCAGGGCACACACACACTCTCATTCACTCACGCACTCACACACTACGGACAATTTTCCAGAGATGCCAATCAACCTACCATGCATGTCTTTGGACCGGGGGAGGAAACCGGAGTACCCGGAGGAAACCCCCAAGGCACAGGGAGAACATGCAAACTCCACACACACAAGGCAGAGGTGGGAATCGAGCCCCCAACCCTAGAGGTGTGAGGGGAACGTGCTAACCACTAAGCCATGGTGAATTCCTGTTAATTACAAATAAATTTAATGCTTTCTCCTAAAACATTTATTGGGGTGTACTCATTATCTTAAACTATTTTGTTAGAACAGTTCCAATTTTGACTTTGGTATCCCCTAATCTCATTTAAAACAAATTAACCAGATTTGCAGATTTGCACAAATAGCTCATTGCATGGAATAATAATTCCAATTCCATTGCATGGAATAATAATCCCACAGAAATTATTCATTTTAAAGCAAGATGGAGCATTTTCTGAGACATCTGTCGGGGTGTACTCATTTATTCTGAGCACTGCATGTGACAAAAATAAAGGCTTCTTCTTCAGTTTAAGAAAAGAAGCACAGGTGACATTTTTTCAAAATTGTCCAAATTCACGACACACTAATATCTGTTAGAAGCTATTATTTTTAGTCTACAATCAAAAGAATATCCTGAACCTTAAAGTACGAATCAATGTAAACATCATCTGTTGAATAAATTGAAAATTATTCCATTATATGCACATGTTCAGACATATTGGACGTCTACATAATCTAGATCGACAACATTACAGGGTCAAAGGGACAGTGATGGAACCCCAGGGATTTAAGAATTCATGAGAAGTGGAAGTCATTCCTCCCTGCAGCTAGTTCAGAGCAGAAAGTTGTGGGAACTGAACCATGTGACCCATGGGAAAGGGAAGGATTTAAAGTGCTGCTCAATTGTTTTTTGTTTTTTTTTTCTGTGTGGCTGATGAGAATCTTGGAATTAAATAATAGTGCCGGCATTGTGCAGTGGGTCTGTACACATCCTGGTTAAAGCGGCCAGAGAAGGCTGGTGGCGGCGCTCCCTCTTCCCATTTCTCAAGAAACAATGGAGCCGTGTGCCTGTTGAGAAGATACCGAGAATTACCTGTACTTTCCCCCCCACACATACACACCGTACACACGCACACACACACACACAATCTCCTGCTACTATACACTCCTCTGAAATAACTCATTTCAGCAGTTACATGCTCAAAAATGTGCATGTTTCATAGGAACGAAGACTGTTTTATTTTCTTTTTTAAACAAAAGCATGTCTTTTAAATTGATGTTTATTATGAATGTTTTTAATTGTGAGGTTAAAAACAAGCACAGAAGTGTTTTTTCTATCATTAATAATTATCTAATTATAAAAAAGAAAAAATATATAAACATGCTCAAAGTTCAACGACTGTTTTGTACTGCGACCTCTAAACGGGCCTCCATGGAGGGTGTGGACATCACTGAACACTGAACACTTTAAAAAAAAAAAAAAAGATTCGGCTCTATTTTGAGCTTTTGGCATTACTTTTTTTTTTTTGGCTTCTCAATGAACTCTCTAATAAAAGACTGTTGGCACTATAAAATATAAATAAATCATGGTACCTTTGATGTGTTTACTTGTTTTTCTTTTCATCCCAACATTGATTTTCAGATTTTTTTTTTAACTACAATCCTGTTTGCGATAATATTTATGTCAGCTGTAACAACCAGAAACGACTGCTGTTATGTAATGCTGCTGGATTGGGGCTCCAACACTGTTTAAAGGATCAGTAATTAGTTTGCTGTAAACGCAACATGTTCGGGATTGTTTCCAGAAAGAAAAGGTTGCCTGTTTTTGTGGCTGATTTCATTGTTATGGAGCACTGAATAAATACTTGGACAATGATGCATCATTGCCAATACTTATACTGACTTCTTTGTAACAGTGAAACATTCACTGGTAAATAGGTAAAGCTTCCCATTATTGTGTGTACACAAGGCTAGTGAGACTCACATGGCCATTACGTATTTCCCTCGTAACCTGTGTCCTGCACTATAACCATGAGCAGTGCCATATATCTTAGAAACACTATGAACTGTGGATACATTTTTAAGTGGATGTTTATTTACTTCTGTAATATTCAGGAGCAATGTCTGAAGTGTGACTAGTACATGTTTATACTAACATGACCAAAACAAACAAACTGAACTTCAAAGATGCTTGAATAATGTTAGGAAAAATGTGCGCCGCACATGGCAGCCACGGTGCTTAGCTCTCCGGTTGTCGTTCTGCTAAACATTGTAGTTGGCGGAGCAGCGACGCAGATCAAACACTTAAAGACGCGCAGATGGGGGAAGCGAGCCGGGGAGGATTTAAAATGACGCTGCCTAGCATCCACCTGGCAAACCTCAGCTCTCTTCCCAACAAAACGGACAAACTCCTTCTGCACTCCTGAAAAAATAAGGACTTTTCACACTCTGACGCACTGTGTTTTATGGAAACCTGGCTTAACTAGGCCACGCAGGACAGAGTGCTATAACTGCCATCAACTTGCAGCTGTTCAGAGCGGGTCGTCACGCAGAACCAGAAAATTCAGCTCCTGAAGTTTGCGGACGAGTCTGCCTAGAGACAGAAGATTAAAGAGCTCGCTATCTGGCACATACACAGCAACTTGGGAGTCAAAACAGTGGAGATGATTGTGGACTTCAGGAGAAACCCCCTGCACTCTCCCCACTCACCATCATGGACATCAATGTATCTGCAATGAAGGTAATTCAAGTTCCCTGGCTCAACCCTCTCCCAGGACCTGAAGTGGGACCCTCACATTGACACGACTGTTAAAAAAAAGCCCAACAAAGGATGGACTTCCTTAGCCAGTTGAGGAAGTTTAACATGCCACTGGAGCTGCTGAAACAGTTCTACTCAGCTATCATCAAGTCTGTTCTGTGCACAATCAATAACTGTCTTGGCTCAGAAACAAAATCAGACATCAGAAGAATACAGAGAACGGTTCGGACTGCTGAAAGGATTATTGGTGTTCCTCTGCCCTCTGTAATCTCATCTTGTTGTCTGTGTACTGGGAGCATATGACACAAACAAATTCCTTGTATGCGTAAACATACTTGGCAATAAAGCTCTTTCTGGTGCTGATTCTGATTATTAGCATGTGATCTTCAATTTCTACTGAGGTTTAGCTTGCAATTTTTTTTTTAGTTCTTTCGTCAATGTTTGTCTATGCTTAATGGTTTATAACATTACTCACAGTGTCGGAGAAACCAGCAGAATAGCACCAGAACCACTAAACACATTAATAATGTCTAAGGGGACACACGTGTTTCCTTTGGTCCAATATGTAAACATTAGAATAACTTTGACAGTTTAAGAACATTAGATTAATCTTTCACACACAACTTCAAGAATGAGCTGATGGATTATATACTTGCATGAAAAGAAGTGATGAATGTGGCAAAGTGGTGTTTTATTGTTTGCTTATGTTTTAGTTCTGCATCACTTCCACACCTTCATCCAGTCATACATAAAACTAGAAGTCTTTCTTTCCTGCTCAGCCTTATGATAATCACTGAAAAGAGATGTATATAGAAGCTTCTGAAGGTTTTTCTCCAATGTGCTATAAACAACCATGTGTCCATGTGCCTGGGGGTGTTAAAGGTGCATTAAGCCACAAATGAACAAAAGCCAAACACATTCTTGAGTCTTTTCCATGGAGCAAACAAGACAATCACTCCATGCACAGGTTCTCAGTCCTTGTCCTGGAGTGTTTTTCCTGCTCTAACACACCCACTTTAATTCAGGAAGGGTTGTTATGTAGTTGATTACTGGATCAGTGGAAAAACTCATGTGCAAGACCAGAAAAAAAAAATCTGCAAATGTAATGGATTGTATTATTATTATTAACAACAACGTTGTACACAATGAAATGTCCTTACATACGGCATATTAGCTAGAACGATCATCTCTTTGGGAAAGCTGACAGGACTCTAGCTAGCTTTTCTCAGGACGGTTCTTTTCCAGTACTGCCCTGGGGGCAAACTCTAATCTGTCCTTCAGACTGACAACTTCCGTGCTGTCTCGGCCCACCAACTCCTCGAGTTTCCGGTCCTCACGAAGCTCTGAGATGCCTCTGTCTTCTCCTGTGGCTTTTGGAGGTCCCCTGATGTACCACTCCAGGTGATACCCCACTGCTCCTACTACGAAGGCCACAGGGAAGGTCACATAGGGTGCGTAAGTGCGCATTGCTGCCCACACCACCGGCCACATGGTGGCACAAACAACCTGAATTCAAAATGGTCTGAATAAATAAACAAACAAAAAGAGAAGGTTATTCAATTCAGTTACACAAACTTACTCATGGGTTCATTTCATGTTAATTATCCTTAACGACTTGCTAACATATAAAGCAAAGCTTTACATTATACTGCTCCTCATTATACTGAGGTTTAATACACTTTATACAGAAACTTACTTGGTTTAAAAGGTCCAAAGGTTGGAGTCAGTAAAATAATGCTAACTACAATTAGCTTCTGCTCTTTAACGTTCTTTAACGTTCTTTAACGTTTAAAACAGCACGACTGCGCAAATATACCTCATCTAACTGATTTCATTGTGTTCAGTTAAGGCACAAGCACAAGTAACACGATAACTAAGGGTTTATTTATAAAAAAAAACAAACACACCATGAAGTATTTTACCTTCTGGTGGCACTTCACAGCAATTCTTCCATTCATTCAGGTAGTGACGTCGAAAGCCCACTTCCTGTTTCTACGTACCGCCTCCTCCTCTTTGTGGACGTTCTGTGACGTTTCGTATTGTTATTGGTTTAAAATACCGTCAGTTTCACCGCGTTGCTATGACGCCAGTACACGGTGTACGGGCGCCACCTAGCGTTCGTATTCAACAACAACCTTTCAAGATTTAACCTTTTTATTGCCTTTGTTCGGTTATTATGTTGACTTTGTAGAAGCCAACATTCTGTTTTCCTATTTCAGCTTAGACAAAAATGTATAAAATTTAATGTGGCCTAGGGCTTTCGAGCCACATGCACCAAATTCGGATATGTTGTATACGCTGGTCTGAAGTTTGTCGCTATTACTTTTCTAAGCGATCCGAGTACCGGTACTTCTGGTACCGGGTCTCAAAGTGGCCTTTTTTCCCATAGACTCCCATTATAAACTTTGGAGGTTTATAACTCTGCAAGCTTTCGAACTATCTACACCAAACTCGGCCAGCTCCTTTAGGGTGATACTCTGAACAAACTTTTATATTGGTGTACTGACTGGCCTTTCGGTTGTGCTGCAGCCCCGCCCCAAAATATGCAAAATCAAAAAACTTTTTACAACATGGACATGTGACATATCAAAACACTCAGAACAATGAGGGGAACTTCCTCACGTGTATTCTGATGTCACGTGACATCACGTGAAAATAAAAAATTTTGCACAACATGGGCATGTGACAGATCAAAACACTCAGCCCAATGAGGGGAACTTCCTCAGGAGAATTCGGATGATGTCACATGCTCGTCTCCACTTGCCTCCAAATGTTTTGGCACCCTATCTTTCTGTCCACTTGCGTCCAAAAGTAACACTGACCCTTATGTCCACTCGCCTCCAAAAAGCACCGGCCTTTGCGAATACTTGCCTCGTCAAATCCAACATCAAAGTTTGTCGTGACGAACTTTACAAATCTACTTTTAATTATTAGTGTAAAAATAAAATCTAATCTCCTTAATTAGCATTAATGCTTTAATAACTTACTTTCTATTCCAGGACATTTTATTTCAGGTGACACAGCAAAAGCTTGTTTTCAATGTTTGGGTTAAACCTATTCAATTAAAGTGACCAGTCAAAAGGGGCTATAAAGACCTCAGTGTAAAAAAAATTACTTTTCATTTATCAGATAACTTTATAATCACAATAAAAATGATTTTCCTTTCATCTATAAAAAATACAAAATAATTTAAAAAAAAAAAACAGCACATAAAACAGCATTTGCTTTAATCTGGGAGAAAAAAAAACAGGTTTAATCTACATAACGTCTGGTACAATGCTCAAAAAGATATTTTTTTAAAAAGATAGACTTTTTCATCTGATTTCTTAAAATTGTACATTTTCAGATTAATTTGAAAAGGATTCTACTACTAAAACGCATTTATTTCAGTTGGTTAAATGCAAACATCTGGATTTGAAACTATTTCAGTACATCATTCTTACACTGCACCATATCAATTTGGTTGAATGATATAATTTAATATACATCAGTAATATAGCAACAAAATAGTTTTAGCTGAATGGACTTCCGATATAAAATGATACAGTTAATAAAATAATTTCAGATTTCAGGGATCAGATTTAATAATGCAACTTCACTCCCTGAGTGATCTAGTTTTTAGGCATTACACACACAGTTATGGCACTGATAACTAAACACTACTTGTTAAGTTGTTCATTCAACTTGCACATTAAAACAAACAAATAACAAGTAAAGCAAGCAGTAAGAGCATGTGTACAGGGCATTTAGGGCAAGGGGAGGTACTTTGCAATGAAAGGCACAGTTAGGAGGGAACGGAGTGCCCCATGGACTTTGGCATGGAAAAGCAGTCATCCTTTACCAGTGAAAGGATCAAACTGGCATCTGATGGAATGTAAATCTTCACATGAGCTTCGTGATGGTGCAGGAGAGAAAGTCCTCATAGCTCATACGTACATTGCCGGTCATTCCGCTGTCCTTCTCACGGAAGGCCTGGGTCATGCTTTGCAGTTGAGTGCACACCTGGATAAAGGAATCGAGCTGAAGGGCATTACTCATGCCACGCACGCAGTAACGGCTCACCAGGTTTTGAATGAACTGCGGACTCAGGTTATAACCCAGCTGAGAGAGTGCTGAGGGAAGAAATGAGATTCATAGGATGATCATCATATAAAAATGAATAATAAATGAAGTTGAAAATACAGAGCACTGTAAGGTTCATAAAGACTCAGTTCTGCAAATGTCAAATGATCATTATTGCACAGAAGGAACATTTTGACAGAGAAAAAGAGATTATCTTTACTGCCATTTTATCATTATTATGCAGCCTTAATGTATATTGTTTGTTCAGAGTTATAGCAGTTCTACACATTAGAAATTCATACTGAAAGCCGGCACTATGCAAAAGAGCACTACGAGACACCAGATGTTTCTGTGAGCAAAGAAAGAAAGAAAGAAAGAAAGAAAGCATAAATAGTGCACTACAAAACCAATCACAAGCAGTAGGCATAAAGAAAGATGGCTTTAAACTATGGATCCTATAAAAGGTGGTAAAATGAAAAAGCCAAATTTATTAATGCTATACAGATGATCTCATATTGTCTTCTCTTTAACAAACAGCACTCAGAAGACATGTTAGAAGCTTTACTATGACTTTATAAGAGACTTAATACACTTTTTTATGACAGGAAGATCACAATCTTAAAAGTATTAAAGTAAAATAAAGTAGCTGATTAATCGGAAACAACCTGTCAGGATCACAAAATGAAGAGAAAGACGAGAGAGATAAGTGGCATCCATTATGCATTTTTACTATTACAGCCTGGAAGGTAATGCGGTCTGGCTTTATCAAAGTGATTATTTTAGAAAGGTAGGCTACGTTAGTGGTAGGAAATTAGCAAACAGATAATAATGCATTCATATAATAATAATTCCAGCTATATACTTACTTGAGTCAGAAAACGTGATAATTTTCATAAAGCCTAAAAGCATCCTTCGGCTAGCTCCGAAATTCATTCATGAGTTCGGGATGCTAAATTTTGCACAGTGTTCTCACCTGTGTCTTATTATTGTGAGTTTAATTAGTTGTGTCTGTGTGTACTTTCATAGTCTGCAGAGAGAGAAAGATGAATGTGCACACACATGAAAAAAGAGAGAATTTGAACTTGATGGAATGAAAGCTGCAAGTGTCTTTTTGTTGAAGGATTTAAATTGAGGGTTTTTAAAGTGTGCCTAAAACACAGACCAAATAAACGCGGGCTCCGGAGCTCAGTAGACATTCTGCCTGTCTCTTGAGTCTTCCTCTACACTCTCACACACCAAGGTTCTACACTGCTTCTGCAGATTCCCAGTGCTCCATTCTGAAGCTTACAGTTACTGGTCTGAGCTTCATATACATAATACACCTTAGAGCCAAATGTATGTGGACACCTATTCTTCAAAATCTCATTCAAGAGTTTACCCCCGTTTCTGTTAGATTTCCCTCCACTTTTCTGGGAAGACTTTGAAAGGAGACACCTTTGTTGTATTTTTGAGTGACAGCAGCATACTCCGAAAAGTTACTACACAAAATGTGTAAAGTTTGGCAGATCTAAGGACTGCATTTATATGTTTTAGTAAGAACGTTTTACTGAGTTTGGAGAACGTGTACTGTCGGATATTTCATCCCAGCAAATACAAGAACATGAATAGAATAACCTTGATGCAACTCGCTGCTGTTGATGGAACCTGAGCGGTCACGGTCAAACTGCTGGAATATCACCCTCCACTGCTGCAAAAACAACCAGAGAGCCGAGAATCCGTATACATCAATGCGTCCAGTTTTGGTCTTGTCGAACATGTCTGTAAAACATACAGACTCTTAATGGTGTTTCAATATCTGGAATCTATGTTGTCACTTAACTTGCTCATTCGTCCACATTCACCATTAATGTGCTTAATAAATGTCATTCATTCAACAACAGAAATGCCTGATCAGTAGAAATCAAGACTGAAGCGGTGTTAAAGGTACTGACTGATCATCATCATGCAGGTTTCATCACTGAATGCGGAGTTGTTGGAGTTGAGCAGGGCCTGTTTTAGCTCCTTCAGGTTGATGTAGCCGCTGCGATCGTTGTCAACAGTCTGAAACCACTGATATGCCTCGGGGTTAACCCCTGGTGGGATGTTACCTAGGAAATAAAAACTATTTGAAACATTGTCACATAGCACTGAAAATCAATAGGCTCTCTAGTGGTATATTAAAGTCTCAGACATAACTGAAGCAGCTCCATAGCTGAAGAAACATTACAGAATAAAGACAAATAACAACTCTACAACAGGTTTGCCTTTTGGTGAAGTAGAAGGTAATTGTGTCGATGACAAACGCAGATACTGGGAGGAAATTAATAGCCTCTATCAATGTCCTGATGTAATAGATAAGTCTGGGATGAAACCTAATTTTCCCATAGCCCATTGGGAATAATTACTCCACTGGAGACATAAAGTGATTTTGGCCCTGTGGGGAACATTATTATGCACTTCACAACTAAATAAAATCACTATGATGCACACACACAATCACTTGACTTTATTACATCCAGTGTTGTAACTCCCACATGTACAACCTGTACTTCATCTTTATAAACTGCACAGTCTGTGTATTTTGACTGCAGTCAGTCAGGAGTGAGAGATATAAGACACAGCTTCAGTAAGCAAAATAAACCAACTTGCTGACAGAACCTCATGTTCTAGTGTTTTATTCACAGTCCTGAAGCAACACACACCTACCTGGTGAAGAGGCTGCAGCAGTTTTTGTATGAATTTGCACTTTTACCAATTGTCAGCATCAGCCAAATCAAAGCAGATCCACTGCAAATCTGCGCTGTTTCTGTTTATTGTCCTTTGCGTATTGTGAAAGTGGCGTGACTTACGGCTAAGTTTGGTGACCCATACTCAGAATTTGTTCTCTGCATTTAACCCAGCCAAAGTGCAGACACACAGCAGTGAACACACACACACCGGGAACAAACACCCAGAGTAGTGGCCAGCCATTTATGCTGCGGCGCCCGGGGAGCAGTTGGGGGGTTCGGTGCCTTGCTCAAGGGCACCTCGTTCGTGGCCGGCTCGAGACTCGAACCCACAACCTTAGGGTTAGGAGTCAAACTCTCTAACCATTATCTTTTGTGTATTGCCTTGCACTGTTTGCACCAGGTGGCACAGTTGCACTTTGTGTATCTAGGACTAACTTACTAAGTCCTTAGCTCTGTCTTTGCTTTATATAGCACCATGATCCTGGAGAAACATTGTCTCATTTCACTTTGTAGGGCTATATATGGTTGAAATGACAATAAAAGCTTCTTAACTTGACTTGACAAATCCCTAATCACCGGAGAACTCTTCATAACACCATGAGTGTGATTATACAATAAAAAACTGAGCATATATAGTTTTCTCACCTCCAGGAATCTGCTGGCCATATGGTCCACCTTGTGGCTGCCCATATCCTCCGTAAGGGGCTCCTGGGGCTTGTTGTCCTCCATAAGGAGCTCCAGGAGCCCCGGCACCTCCACCGTAACCACCGTAAGGTCCTCCGTATTGTCCTCCAGGAACCCCACCATACTGAGAACCACCGTATGGACCTCTTACAGGCCCACCTGGGGGTGCACCACCTCCATACGGGTTACCTGGAGGAGGATTCTGTCTGGGAATGTTACTCCCTGCTCCTGAGTAGCCCTGGGTGAATAAAAGGGAAATAAAATCTCATTCACTCTCTTATGCAGCATTGCTTTCAATGTATACTATAGAGGAGCTGAATTTATGCAACATTCCCTGATTGTCACTGATTAAGTCGTTATTTATGAACCATTTAATAAAATATTAAAACATACTAATTATATATATATATATATATATATATATATATATATATATATATATATATATATATATATATTAGCTGTAAATAACTCGTGTACACACAGGACCACTTTATATGGTTTGTGATGCTAAGTATCTGATGCTACATTAGCATGAACATTAGCATAAACACAGAAAGCTGTGAATACACTAAACATTAGCTTTAGTCTATTTCCGGGATTGTTTTAAACACATATATAACTCTCTCTGAGACAACAAGCAGTACTAACATTTACACGGACGAGAGAAGAATCCTAATAATAAACAGTTTAAAACCCGGAAGCTACATTACCTGTGTGTAAAAACTCATTTCGCTCTGTGAAAGAACTTAGAGTTGAGTGCGAACGTTTGATTTCTTAGTCCCGCCTCCGAAAGCTGATTGGTCTATTTTAGTGTTTGTCATTAAACGTAACTTATTTGTAATATTTTCATTGGTTAAAAGCAGAGAAAAAGGTCTAAAAGCCCGGAACTATGACTCATACAGTAGACACACCTCAGTGGAAAGTTGTCATGTTGACAAGCATATTATTATTATTATTATTTTTCTCTCTCTTTAGGGTTACAGCTTTATCCTTGTCATGGTCCAACAATTAGGGTTAATATAGTTTAAATACAGAATAGGTAATGCAATTGTACTCTGGAGCAGTTTTATGAACATTTTTCCCCCCAAGTTTGACATTTATTTTCACTATATTAATAATTTTGAGTAGTTTCAGATTTGAGTTCATTTTCAATTGAAAAACAAATTCACAAATCAACATAATCAATGTTAATGATGTGAACAGTTAAAGTAAACAAAACTAAAAAGTTTTTTAAAGTAAAAAAATTTTTTTTAAAGTAAATAAAACTAGAAAGTCATATCTGAAGGCAGCAGTTTTTTATTAATTTATTTTTATTATTATTTTCTTCTTCTTTTTGTGTTGTGTATATACTGTATATTATATTATGTCTATTTTATTTATACACACACACACACACACACACATATATATATATATATATATATATATATATATATATATATATATATATATATATATATATATATATATATATATATATGCAATTCTTTCTCTTTGCTGCAGTAACAGAGAAATTTCCCCATTGTGGGACGAATAAAGGTATATCTTATCTTATCTATCTTATCTTATCTTATAAATAACCATAATTCACTAATTCAATATGGTTTACAGAGAAGACAGTGAAAATGTGAACATCAAGCATAAAACACAACATGAGTGTTTACTAGTGTCTTTAGAATAGGCTCATTAAATACCTTATGTGGAAGAACATCTGGTTGAAAAAGATACAGCAAGACCTCTGGTGCTGTCTTCATGCCAAAAGGGAATTTAATGAGTCATATCCGTCTATAATAAACCGTAGAAATAATGTAGGCATTTACAAAAAAAGGCTTCAGAGAAATCTTCCATCAGGCATCGGGTTCATCTACAAGTTATTCTTTTTTCCCGCCTGGATCAAGTTATATTTAATTCCATAAGACATAAGATTTTATGTCACTTTCAATCACATCTTATACTTTTCATGTGTTGAAATATCTTTTAATTTGCCTTTCTGGAAATGTAAATAAACAAAGGATTTTTTGGCTGAAACAAATGGCTACAAGACCATTCGCATAAGCCTTCTTCTCCAAGTGCCAGATGATTGTGCCAGATGCTGAGTAAGCTTTTGATTAGATTTCTTTCTGTCTGTTACAATAATTTTATTTGTTTGTTTGTTTGTTTGTTTGTTTTGGCTTTTCCACTATATTTTTTGCTATCTCTATTTAATTTCACCAGCACATTTTGGTTGAATAAGAGATGGTGTATGAATTTGGGAATTGAGCAAACAGATGAAACAGCTGCGGAGAGAGGAGGGATTGTGTTTATTCTAATATTTTATCTTGCAAGACATCAATAATCTGGAAAATGCAAATAATTGTTGTATTGTATTGCAGTCATTATAATGCCATAGTGTTGAATCAATGCACACTTCTGAATTTTTTTGAAATTCTGCAATATTTGTGTTTTTCCACCAGGGGGCAGTATTTGGCTTTAATATCAAACAATACCATTCTTCAAACGCCAACACAGCTCATAAACACCAAAACATAAAAATGATAAAATACTTGTTTTTATTTACATATATGGCAACAGAAGATGTCTCAACAAAGACATGCTAAAATGGTGGCCTTAATGATCCTTAGGCCTTTTAATCACAGTTTATAAACTGTGGCAAAACTAAGAAGCCAGTATTTTTCAGTATAACACCTTCTTTGTTATTGTTCAGGATTATTTTGCAGTTCAAAGCAAGTAACACCTCTGATGTTTTTCACATGGAGTCAAGGGTATATTTACACCTCCTGAAATCACTGTCTCTTATGTGTAAAGAATCCCAGGCGCAGCAGTGATACTAACTGATTTCACTAACAGTCACATCTTTTTTCAGTTTGCTGAGGCTGTATGTGGATGCTCTAGGATCCACTTCACATTTGTACCTTGATTGAGAAAGAGCCCTCTGTTCACACTGATCCACATATCGCTTGTGCTCTTGCTCCATGTGTTCATGAAACGTCTTTTTACAGCGCTTAAACACCAGGTAGCATATCTCAGTGATACACATGAGGATACACAGAACAGAGGAGACAACCATGAAAATAGTGAAGATCTTCTTTTCTGTTGGACGTGACAAATAGCAGTCCACCACATTAGGGCAAGGATAGAGACTACATTTAATCATAGAAGGCAAGCCAAATCCTTTGTAGATGTAGTACAGGATGTAGAGGAAGCCAGCGTCAATGACCGTTTTAAATATTAGACTAAACAAATAGGTCCACCAGAGGCCACCACGCCTCCTTCCTGGGACGGCATACAGTTTTTTGCCTTGCTGAGTGTTGCTGTTATCTTGATTCTTCTTTTCACGGAGCTTGACATGGCCCAGGACTAAAAGAGACGGGCAGGTTATTAAGATGAGCTGAAGGGCCCACAAACGGATATGAGAGATGGGGAAAGTTTGGTCATAGCACACGTGTGTGCAACCAGGCTGAGCTGTGTTGCACACAAAGTCTTTCAAATCGTCTCCCCAAACTGGCTGCACGGCCACCACAAACACCAACATACGGAAGATAAAGACCATGGAGAGCCAGACACGACCAATGACGGTAGAGTATTTGCTCACACCACTGAGCACGACCTGCAGGGATAACCAGTTCATCTCTTCAGCTGGAGGTTGGCAGCTTAATCACCACTGAGGTCTAGAGACAGCTCCTGAACAGAGAGCAACACAAAAGGTAAATCATACAGTGTGTATCATTCACTATGTAACACATTGCTATTTAGGCAATGAGAGAACATGCAGAAAGTATTATTTAGTATTTAAGCATACACCCAAAGTAGAAGACACAGTTGGTGTCACACCACATTTAGGTCACCTGGAATTCCCTTTGGCCTATTTTTTAGAACATTAGGATAATGACTGTAATTAAATAAATGCTGAAATATCTGCACTTTTGTCTTGATCGACTCTTGTAATGTGTTCATTGCAAATGACATGAGTGGAATCCTTTACAAGAATATTCCTTTTTTCATCTTTTTTATTTATTAAAAATGTTAAGCACTTTACAAAAGTGGACCAGGATAAGTTAAATGCTAAACATTTGCTTTCTGATTTAATTTAAGCTAGCACTAACTACCTATGATAGATTAGCACTCCCGTCCAGGGAGTCTCCCTGTGACCTGTGTAGGAAAATCAATTCAGACAAGGGATAGATGGATGGATCGCCACTTAGCTACATTTTGATGATATTGACTTGTGCTGTTTAATTTGGAATTTTAACTTTCCCAAACAATCACCAACTGAACTGCACAGAACTACATGCTGTGCCATAAGATGGTTAAAAGTTTTCCGTCTCTGTCTTCTGCTAAATATTGCAATATTTTTATTTATATATATATATATTTATTTATTTACTTTTACACAAATCACTGCTGCCCGATTCAATTAAAATTTCCTCTCAAACGCAAATGCATGTCAGGTTCTGAAGGTTCTCGGTTTCTGTTTTGCTGTCTCTGCTTCGTATCGCCTGATGATTTCCCAGAGGCTGGGGCAGGGCACAAAATCTTTACCAGAAAGCCTGGATGCAAGCAGGATCTGTTTCTCCTTGTTTATACGTTGTATCTGTTCAACAACAGGTCCGGGTTTGTTATTCACAACAGTGAGTCTGTGTCTAGATGAGTGCTTATTAGTTCATTGTGAGACATAGTTATCCAGCAGTCTTCAGTGATAAAATAACAAACAAACCATGGATTATTATTTAAAGACTTATTCTGTCATATGTATGTATTTAACACACTGTGGCATAAAGCTTTTGTGGTAAAATATTTTCAGGGATCTGAGACTTACACAAGTACAGTTTTCTCGGTGGAACTTAGATAATTGAAACCTACGACTTGAATAATAAATCGCATTTAATCGTCAAAAGAATGTCAGATGTCACTTGATGTCATAGAACCAGATACACACCCAGTTAATGAGCATACACATACGCACACAGACACATATTTACTGGCAATATTAACAGGAGAGGAGAAAATAGATTATTCATATCCGCCAGCATAGTAAACATATATTTTTATATAAAAACTGTAATGAAGGCCACAAAATTTACACAGAGAAATAAAGGCATTGCTGCATTGCTGAAATGTTTACAATACCCATTTTCTTTCACAACACTCTCTTTCACTCTTTCAACCTGCTACAGTACAGCACAAAGATTCCTTCAACAAGCCAGGGGGTGTAAATAATCCATTTCCTCCTCTTACACTACCTCAGTGTTTGCTTAGATACAGCACTGTCTTAATGCCTGGACAAACCTCAACAACTATAACAATCACCAAAAAAGCTAGCAAACATTTTCCCCATCCAAAAAGCAAAGCACCTAGTTTGAAAATATACAAGTTACTTATCTTGATCTGTGGTGACCAATTCCTACCTGTTTGATATTGTAAAGATATCATACGGCAGAAATCTGAAAGTGGCTGAGTCACTTCTTTGTATGTTTGAAGACTAACATGATACATGTAAATGCTTCCTGGATGTAGTAACACCCTGTTGCTTATGTACATGTGGGTGGATGTTTGAGCAGCCTGTTAGACAACCTGAAAATAGTAATACTGTAGAATTGTTTACTAGATAAGATATTGTCTAGAAACCAAAATGGCGCACTGTAAATGGAAGTGATTTTATAAAGAGTTATGCCAATTCTGACAAGAATTCATTCTGGCATAGGTTTGCTATGCTGATCGCCCTCAGATGATAAGCATTTATTTAACATTTATTACAGGTTCTCTTACTCTTACTTTTACTCGGATGTGTTTTCTGTATTTCTCTTGAATCAATATGACTTGGTGACTAAAGGCCAGTGGTCAAACTACTTACTGTATCATCAAGACTCACTTCAGTCTCAAACCATTAGGCTTGCGTATGGGTCAATCGGAAAGCACACCAGTCTAATGGAATCCAAAAAAATACAAAATAAAAAAATAAAAAATACATAAGTCAAGTCCTAACACAGCGTCCCAGGGGAGATTCTGTCACCGCTGTTTATTTAACACAGACATTCTTGTGACACAACAAAATGCTGTAAGTTCTAGTTTACAGGAAGTGATGGACTTTTTTCTTGGCAGATTATTTTGCACTTCATACATTACATTTCCATGGAAACTAACTACTCTTCCATGGACAATATTTAATTCAGAACTGAATTATTTCATTTCCAAAAGGTAAACCAGACTAAATTTAAAGATTAAATGTAGACAGCGCTGGTGTCATGACACATTAACAGGTAACTTGGGTTCACTGTTGCTTCTCGACTGACTAATTGAGCATTATGATGATTAATGCAATTTGGAATGTCGGTTGGAAAATGATACTGAAATTTCAACTGACAAATAATAATATAACCTATACATCATCTGTATATATTACACACACTACTGCTGCTGTATATTGTACAAAAGCATAATATTGCACAATATTGTTATTTGCACTACCATGCACTTCTCACACTTTATGTACATAACTGACCAGTCATATATTCTGTATTCATATTTAATACTAGTACTGTCTATACTCTATCACATCTTCTGCATGGTCTTGTATAGTCTGTATTATCTTGTCTTGTATAGTGTAGTGTTATATATGTCTGTACTTATGAGAGTCACAAAAAGCTGGAACCAAATTCCTTATGTGTGTGTCAACACACTTTGCCAATAAACCTGATTCTGATAAGTGAGTGAGTGTGGAGTCCTTCACAGGAATGCCTGTCTGTTTCTATTAAGCATTCATTCTTCTGTTCTACAGTGACAGAAGCACAAACGGTGCTTAAAGATGTTTAAGTCTTCTTATAAATATTGCAGTATTTATTTATTTTACAACGTATATCACTGACGAGCCCCCAGGTGGTCCAGCGGCAGGATCCTGCATTCTCATTAGCGCGGCACAGGCAGAGAGCTAACCTAGCCATTGAAGAGTTAACTCTCAGTGCCAGTCGCAAGCCCTGATAAAAATGGGAGGGTTGTGTCAGGGGGGCATACAGCATAAAACTTGTGCCAAAATCTAATATGCGGACCATGTGGTCCGCTGTATTTGTATATATATATATATATATCATTTATATTTTAAATATTTTCTCAAAGATAAAAAGAACAGGTGATATTACATCAGCTACATGTTTATGGCCTAGTCAAACAGGTTTCTGAGCCAAGCGAAACACAGAAACCAAAGACATTGTAGCTCTCAGATAAGCCAATGTCATTTTAATGCTATACTGTATTATATTATATTATAATACTATATTATTGATTACTTCACTGGTCAGTTTTGAACGGAAAAAGTCACATGCAATCAATGTTTAAAGGTCATAAATGCTTTGGAGAATGCTGGATAAACTGGCCCTGTGTCATGTCCCAATACTAGGTTGTTGGTATTCCACTGTTTAGTGACTGTGGACTCCTTTCTGTGTAGTTTGTGGCCAGAAATATATATTATATATAGAGTAAAAGGTAATTTTAGGTCAATTTAATAGTTGCCAAAATCCTGCTGGCTTGTATTGTAATGTACTGTGTTCATTGCTGAAATGGGTTCAGCCCATACTTGTGGTTTCCAAAAGACACACCCTCTTCATTGGCTGTAATCAAAACCTTATTATATTTTCGATTCGTTGCAACTTCCAGTAAAAAATGTTCTTTGAAAAAAAAAGAAGCAAAAACGTTGCCCATTGTATCATTAAAATCCAATATAGTTTCATATTTGTAGTAATAAACTGTAATATTATATTTTGCTGTTGACATTTAAAGCATTTAAATGGTTCACAAATCACCTCCATTTGCAGAACATTGGGGGGTCTTTCAAAAAAGCACATTTTGGTACCTGTCAGACAAATGACATCTGTTGCTAGTTTTTTATGTGTTTTTGGGGAGAAAACTTTTTTGTTGGCTGAAACATAAAAAACTTTTTTTTAGGTGAAACATGAACAGAACACACTGTTCTTGTTTGTAAAACATTTTGTTCCATTATATAAAAAAGAACAGCAACATTCATCATGTTTGCTAGCACACTGACTAGCTTCTTTAAGCATGATTATTTTTAGCCCAGCTCGATATAAAGCTAAGTTAAAAGGCTGTGCTTCTTATTTTCCTCCATGAAATAAATTACATTTAGATATTGAGTGTTGGCTTTTGTAGCTCTGAATGTGACATCAGTGGGGACGGTTTTCTCCTCCTTGTTAAAATCTACAGGTGATGTTTACCAAAATGTTCATGTGCAGGCAGCCTTACCGGTTTGTTATTGCCAGTATAATTGACTAACCAAACCATGTCAATTATCAAACCACAGCAGCAATAGCAACAACATAAGGATGGTAAGAGAGATAGAGAGAGAGACATTCAGTCTTAAATATGACTTGCCCTCTGCTATAAGACTATAGAAGAAGAACCTAGCACAAACCATGCCTGTGTACCACTGCCCTTTGCTCCTTTAGTTCTTTACTTTAGTCTGGTTGAGCCATGGTTACAGCATGAAACATTATGAATTATAAAACCTGGGGATTATCTACTTTTGGACAATAATTAGATAAATGATGCTCAAATACTCCTTGTGGTTCAAACCCAGGATGCTACTCAAAAAACACAGCAGGTTTTGAACTTTTATTACTTTTTTTATAATACCACTTGGCACTCTCACACGTGAATCTGTAAGCAAACATAAAGCATTTCCAGCATGTTCTGGACTTCTGTAGCTTTACACACACACACACACACACACACACACACACACACACACACACACACACACACACACACACACAGTACATCACAGCATAATTTTTTAATTTGTAACATTATTGTATAATTCTACTGTATTTGGTTTCTCTCGCTCAAATGTTTTGCAACTAATATGATTATACATACTCAATTTGACTAGTGTGCATGATATTGGAATAATTAAATTGTGTTAATGAAATAAATCTGTTGTGTGAACAGGGCAGGGATTTTTATTTTTTTATTTTTATTTTTTTCTTACACAGGAGGAGATCTCTGGCTGTAAAAATGTAATAGCCCTTGGTGGAGCATGTATAAGTTCAAATCTTGATAGGTTTTATATGATTGGGTATGCAAAATTGCGGAAGGAGTGAATGAATGAGTGTATGTGCACCTGCATTGTGCCCTGTGATAGAACATATCATCCAGGGTAAAATTCTACCTCATTCTCTCATGGGCAGTGTTTGTGGGATAGGATCTTGATCTACTGTGACTAGGATACTGAAGGTCTTCAGACTGTTTGACTGTCTGAATGGATGAATGAATAAATACATTTTTCCACACTGTTCATTAATCTTTTAGTCTTTCTTTGATCCCCATTGCTAAAAAAAGCATTCCATTGGAATTAGGATTTTGAAAAACTGATTAGTATTAAACTTACCTTACGTTCAACCTTACCTTGTTTTTGATATGATCTGCTGTGAGAAAGTAAGAACATTTCAATTAATCGGTGAACGTCACAACCATTGGTGTTGTCACTGCAAAGAAGTTGTTCTTGATGCAGTTGTGATGGAGAAGGACTGTTCAGGGGCTAAAAGTCCAACTCTGCTGAATAGGTCTACATTTACCACCTTTGTAAGCAACCTGTGGGGAGATAGTCCATTGTTTAATGCCTCTTTTTAGAAGGCAAAATTGATTTTCCCTTGAAAAACCTTATTCCCTAAGGTCACTATTAACCGCCTGTGCCAAGTGGGGAGAAGGAGAAAAAAAACACACCTCATGCAAAATGCATGAAACAGAGTCCATACTAGGAAAAGCTTGGGACCCCAGTGGTAAGTGTGAGTGAGTGATGGGGATGAAGAATCCCTAGAAACTTTACTCTGGCATGGGAGGTTTAGTCAAAAAGAGAGAAGATTTAAGAGTCGAGACTTGCACTTCTCAATGTCAGTGGGAGGTTTGGATTGTAGCAAGGGAGAGATAAAAGGAGAGATGTCAGCTAGCGGATATGCCTGGCTGCTTGGCAGTGCAGATGTGTGCTGCTTGGTGGATGACACAGAAGGAGGGGGCAGAGATCCAGTTGTCATACCTGGCAACCTAAATGGCAGCAGCTTGAAGGGTCACTGCTAAATTCTTCTGACAAAATCTCTTTTAAAAAACTTTCTATGGCATGGCATGCTGTGTTTATATGTACTCTTTATCAAAAGAACTTTTTGTTTGCTTTGTGTACTACAGAATCGAGTAATATATATATATATATATATAAAAAAATATAGTAAGAATTACTACTCAATTCTATTTACTCCATCATTGATGTGCTGTGTTTAGGTGTGTAGAACTTCAATATAACTGTGTCTTATTCCATATTTTGCTTAATTTGAAAAGCTGTGTTAAGTACTGTATTGAAACAAACTGCAGATGCAATAAGAAGACGCAGCCAGAAGTCATTTAATGATCGCTGGAGACTTCTGATACGCCGAGTAATAATTAGCATTGTGAAATGGGCAAACAATGTAAAAAAAAATCATAACTTTATGCAAATAAGATGCAAAGAATTTAGCATTGGGAATAAGGAATGGTGTATTGTTCTGTTTTTTTTCCAACTGTTTTTGGTTTAATAATTGCAGCTCCAGGGGGGCACGGTGGTTAGTGGTTAGCACGTTTGCCTCACACCTCCAGGCTCGGGGTTCGATTCCCGCCTCCGCCTTGTGTGTGTGGAGTTTGCATGTTCTCCCCGTGCCTCGGGGGTTTCCTCTGGGTACTCCGGTTTCCTCCACCGATCCAAAGACATGCATGGTAGGTTGATTGGCATCTCTGGAAAATTGTCCGTAGTGTGTGAGTGTGTGAGTGAATGAGAGTGTGTGTGCCCTGTGATGGGTTGGCACTCCGTCCAGGGTGTATCCTGCCTTGATGCCCGATGACGCCTGAGATAGGCACAGGCTCCCTGTGACCCGAGGTAGTTCGGATAAGTGGTAGAAGATGTGAGTGAGTGAGAATTGCAGCTCCTGAGTCAACTCAGTGATAATCACTACAGGCTTCACATTATATACAACACATGGGTTTTTTGCATTCTACTTTCAGTATGTCAAAGATCATCAAATAAGTGACAGAAATCATAATGAACAAAACAATATTTCTGTTGATGTAGAGTTTTCAGAACAACAGTTTTTTTTTTTTGCGTGTATCAAGACGACAGCCTTTGAAGAGAAGCACTTTCCTTTAATACAGGAAAAAAAATGGGGATAGAAAATATGGACTGGTATTATTATGTTGGCTCTTAACTGACCGATTTAATGAATTTTACATTATGAATGAAGTTTATTAAGCTTTTAGATACAACAAAAGAAGCACCCACTCTATCTTCATTTATGATCACAAGCCATTCAGTTCTACTTTTACTTTCTCACTGGTGCATGGTTGCACCGTACTACAGCCTCTATCTGCATCTCCATCCCAGTCATTTAATTACTGCCTAAGCAAGAGTAAACAAAAACAAATATTATATGATTATAGTTTTCTTTCTCAACATGGGAACCCTTAAAATAGTTGGCTGTAATCTGTGAATAAACAAACGTTAGATTTCCTGAAGCATGATGACTGATTATGCAGAATTTTTTACATTGCTAAATCCACTATACTAAATAAACACAAAGGAACAAAGGAATATGACTAGCTAGCCAGATCATACTATAATGTACACTTGATATTTAGATTCACCACAGAGATTAAATGGTTTTTACTTTCATTCTGCACTATTTTTCCACAAGACATCTCTTTTATTTAAAATGACAAAATATGGAATGTTCACTGAATAACTGCCACAAATAATATGTATTCTCAATATAAAAAAGTTGTGTGATTCTCTTTTAGTGATTCAGTCATTTAGCTAGAGAATGAGATTATGGGCCTGTCTTGATACAGACATTCATATACTATATAATCTTTTATGGGTATTTAAACACAAATAAATCGTACCAAGTCATGCCATGTATTATCGGTTTAAAGCTTTTCAGATGTCTGCAACAGACAATAAATAATGTTCAGAGTTCTGATCCAGATACATTTAGATATTTGTTTACAGAAATAGGTCCTAGTTATTGAAAGGAACTGCAGATGTATTATACATTGCATCGACAAATTAGACTATAGGAAGTGAAATCTAATAAATGTCTTTCTCCTTTATATTCTAAGGCAAAGCTGTGGTGATGAAATCATAATGTGGGTGGTTATGTACTCTCCTGAAAAACAAACAACCACACTAACAAACCCATAACCAGGTTAAGTTGCGCAAGCAGTCATCCACTGTTGTTACAGTTCACTTTGAGGTAAAATTCCCAATTTAAGAGTATTTGTAAGTATAATGCCATATAAAATTCCATCCTTATTGAGATGCTGTCTTCTCTGATCTTTTCCACGCACACCACATAGTTTGGACACTAATGCAAACTAAAGGATTTGTGGCCTTCACAAGGATTATTCATACATTTAATTGATCCATAATGTCATATCTACATCATTTCATCATTTTATTATGCCTTCAACTGGCATTCAACTTTTACTGAGTGTATTTAAACGGTTCAAACTGTGTTTCAAGGTGAAATCACTATTTTTTTTTTAATTGTCAGACACCCCTTGAAAGCTTCAACATTGATTTATGTTCATCTGCGTTGGTTATTGGTTGTTGACAGAAACTCAATATTTAATTAACTCTGAATCATGGTGAAGCTATTATCATCACATTAATGCTAAAAATTTGACACCAATCAATCAAAATAGAACTGTGGTTTTATTTCACCCTTCCTGAATAACTTGGACACCTTCAGCATTTCATTAGAAAAAGAATTCATTTTTACGTGAGGTGTTTGCTAACTGAAAGAGATTGTTGCAATAAAGCTTCATGCAAAGAGATTTTCCGTACTTGCACGTATGGATATTTGGATTGAGACTAATTGCTGGAATTGTTTTCCACATGTCAATGTGAGGATACTCGAGGTTCTTGGGTCAACATCCATCTCCCAAAATGCCTGACTACACTAACTTGTCCATAGGTGTCAGTGACAGTGTAAAGGTGTGTGTGCATAGTGCTGTGCAATGTACTGGCACCCATCCATGCGATATTCCCACCTCATGCACTCTGTTTCTAAATTCCAGACTCCAGATTCACAAAAAAACTGACTGGGATAAAGGACTACTGAAGATAAATGAATGAACGAACAATTCCCAGAATAATTCAGAAAGTAAAATAAGTCTGTGAGGCGATAATATACCCTGGATGAAATGTCACACATTCACACCTAGAGATAATGCACACAACAGCATGTTTATAGGAGGAGGATAGGAAGGAAAGGAAGGAGATGACAAGAAAACAGCAACCCAAGAGAATGGAACAGAATGAAGAAGGTTGGACATTCTGTATATTCTTTCTCTTGTTAATTATATTGGTATGGAGTGACTAAGCCTAAATTTATTGTAAGCATATATCATTAATAATGTTATGTTGGTTGGCATTGTGGAAATATTATGGGTTTAATACTTTATTATAGGTCATAATGTTAATATTATAAACATACTAACATTATGTTTAACCGGTGTTGTTTGCAATGTTTGACACCACACGACCTGTTAGATGTTTACATGTTGTGTGTATACTAACAATTCACCATGTCTTGTATAGTATTTTTGTGTTAAATTACTCTTGGCAGCCATTATACAGAATTTTTTATCAGACATTCTGAGATCTCCCAGGACAGCCAAAAGATATTCAGAGCCAGGCAGATTGAATATGCAACAGCTTATTTCCCTTGCTTTAAATACTTATTGCTATTCAAATATGATATGTTATTTTTTTTAGGAATCCTGTGCTGTGAGGCAACAACTGTCAGATATTGTTTCTTTAGAAACAGTTTGAATTAAAATAAAACAAGACAGAGATATGATCAAATTCTAAAAACCCATTTGAATGCACTCATCAAAACAAATAGAGAGCTATGCAAGTATGGACTAATATTTTAATGACCATGCTTGACTGGCATCCCTGTGCATACAACATCCAATTTGAAGGAGACACCACTCCTACTACAATATATAAACATTACTGCCACTTTAGGACTGAGATTTTCTTAAAAGGCAATGGAAAGAGAGCTTCCTAATAAGATCAGCTGTAACTCATTTTATAGCAATTGATTTTCACAAATGGACATGCAACAGATATTTTGATTGTGACTAATTTCTGGAAATATTCCCCTTATATCCATGTGGGTGTCCTCCAGCTTCTCCGGTTTCTTACCTCCTCTCAAAATGCCTGGTTACACTAAATTGTCTGTGGTAATGAGAGTGTGCATTGCAATATACCTACACTCATCCAGAATGTATTCGCACCTCGTGTCTTCTGTTTCTGAAGAGACTTCATTTCACAAAAATCTGCTGGGATAAAGTGTTACTAAAAATGAATAAATGAATAAACGAACAAATGAACGAACAAATGAATGAACAATTCCCTGGATAAATAAAATAAGTAAAAAAATGGAACCACTTTATTTTAAGGAACACATATTTTGGGTAAATTAAAGCCTTGTCCTTTATTAGATCTTTTTAATTGGTATATTCAATATGAGTTCGACTTTATTTGTTAAAACTTTACTTGGGGATATTGTTTTTAATGACTAAAAATAGTCACAAAAAACTTGTTTAGTGATTTTACTTGCTGATAGCTAAACCATTTCTTTAGGCTATAGAACACATATCACACATAGTATTTGTGATTTATTCACTTTTATACAAAACATTAAAACAAACTGCAGGTTACTCGATGCTACCTAGAATCTACAGGTACTATGTACCAGTTTGAAAACTAATAGATGAAATTAAATGATTAATTCAAGCACAACAATTTCTATTACAGAGCTTTAAGAAAGTATTTATTGCACATGATCACAATGATGCAATGATTAGACTTGCTATGAACCAGTTTCTGTTGAACTGTTGAAGAATTAAGTCTAATTCATAGTGAGTAAACCCTTTACAAGTGTCTCATTTGTGGTTTATTAAACAAGAAAAGTCCCTAATTCAGCTAGAAAAAAAGCCACTATATTTCTTTATATCTTTCTTTCTTTCTTTTTCTGTTAGGGGTCACCACAGTGAATCATCTGTTTCCACCTAACTCTGTCATTGGCATCCTCTACTCTCGCACCTATTAACTTCATGTCCTCTCTTAACACATACATATATCTTCTCTTCCTCTTCCGCTTACCTGGCAGCTCCATCTCCAACATCCTTGTACCAATATAACCATCTCCCTCCTCTGTACATGTCCAAACCATCTCAATTTAGCCTCTCTGAGCCAACCTGAGCTGTCCCTCTGATGTGCTCGTTCCTAATCCTGTCCATCCTCGTCGCTTCTAAAGAGAACCTCAACATCCTAATCTCTGCTACCTCCATCTCTGCCAATGTTAACTAAGACTAACAAGTAGAATGCTATCTGTAAACCATTATAGATTACAAAAAATGACAAGACAATACAAAAAAAGGCAATACACAAAAGACAGTAAACAGAAACAGCGCCGACCAGTGTAAATACTCTATGTTCAACAAAACTGTTATAGAAGCAACTGAGATATTGTAAAGTATTGTGCAAAACAGCAAAAGACTGAAATGTGAGACAGCATGTGCAAAGAGCAAAAAGTGTGCTAAACAGCATGTAAACAGATTGATGGATATATATTGGAAGTGTGTGTATTTGGCACAAGTTTAGAAAACATGCTATAGTTCAAAAAATGGCCTTTAGTAACAGCCTGGTAAGGATTGCAGTAGTGTAAATTAATCCGTTTTTTTTTTTTTTTTTTTTTTTTTGAGCCAGCTAAATTTATTGGAATATATAACAAGAGATACAAACAAAAATAAACAGTATGAGGAGGATTTTAAAATATCCTTCACCCATCATTAGCAGAGACTGAAGAACTGTCAGAGCCAGAAGTTCAGGTTGAGAGTGATGTGATTTCTGCCTTTTTTTCAGTGTTTTCATGGACATAGTGATAAGGTTCACATGTATTAGACACAACAAAACAAAACAATGACAAACAAATGAAACCTTCGAGTTTAGGAAATACTCATTCAAATTTATATCCAAATGCACATACCGATATTCGAAGCAATAGACAGATAAAGATAAAGATACAGATGCAGTGGCATGGCATTACACCCCTGCTATTGTTTTAAAGCCTCTCATACTTTCAATAAGCTCGTATTTAATGTGATGAGTAACTACAGCTTTTAAACACTCCCTTTGTGAATTTCCTTTTATTTTCCTGAGTGCTTACATATACGTCTGAAACACAAGAAGGTCTATTATATGAAATGATGTGTTTTTTTTTTCTTTTCTTTAGTGCTTACTCCAGTCTTGATGTTAACTTACCACTAGATTATCAAGATTTAAGGAATAAAATGACACTGCATGTTGCCTGGCAACAGTGTCTAAGTTGCTTTAGTTGATAATCCTGTGTTAGGAAGTTTGCTGGTCAAGAACATGTAAAAGTTTAGTTTTTATGAGACCTTTCATGATGGAAAGCTGCACAAGCAAGTAAGAACAACTACACATTTGTTTAATTAAATGGCAAAATTGCATGTGTAATGTGATACACCAGGGGGCAGTCAAACTCTATGGGGTAATGGGTAAGAAAGTAGAGAAAATGTTTAAAGAAATTACATCAGTGGTTTCAACTGGTTTATGTCCCAATTAATGGCATGTGTTACAGTGAGACAGAGGGACATCTCCGAGCTGTCCTTGCATTTATATTATAGAACGCTGGTCCTGCTCACAAATGCACAGCTGTGGTGCAGCTCATTATCCAGTCATTATCACAGTGGGGCACTTTTGTCAATTTGAAATTTTTGCGACAAGCTTGTGACATGACTTCTTTTATAAAATCAAGGTTGGCCAGTTCAAACGACAGCAAGAATGATAAATGCGACTGTTACATGAAATATGACCTCAAATCTGCTTAGTAATGGACTATTTTAAGCCATGAAGGCTATACTTAGAGTCATAACATGATTTTTTGTGACTTTTCTTATGTAGAACAATGCCAGTAGCCCTAGGAATGTTAGACTTTGAAAGCTGACTGTGATATAAGAAAACAATTGAGAGAGGAAAAAAAATTCAACACTGCTAATTAGGGCCAGTAGGGGTAAAAGAAAGACAAACAGGCACCATTGTGTTCTAAGAAAGCTCATCATAGCATGCTGAGAACAGCACTCACCTATGCTCAAATGACCCTCAAACTTCTCCTTCCCTGCTGTTGGCCTGACCTGAGAGTGACAACAAGACTGGAAAGAAGAAAATTAGTACAATTGAACACTGGTAATTATGCATGTTGGCTGGACCACTGTAGATGATTAATGGCCAGTGAATTTGTGCTGTCACTGTGTATTCAAGTAAATCTCCTGTTCACCTCTATCTCAGTTTTTCTGCAGTTTAACTCGTTAAAATATCCATGCTGTTATCTGTCATTAACTGTCAGCTATGCGTGTGCTTTTTCTGTCAACTAAGCTTATGATTTTTCTGCTCCATTAGGACGCTGGATGAGGAAAAACTAGATACCAGTAATAGTATAGATTTTTGGAGAACAGTGCAGTTAAATTATGTAGTCAACTGTGAACACAAACCTCTTTTCTACCAAATAAAATGTCCAAAAATACAAAGAAAATTGTACTAGCAGAGTTTCTTTGTGAAAATAACAAACATATGATGACTATCAATCTGGCCATCTTTACAGCTTTTCCATTCGCGAGGTTTATTTCCCCATCTTTAAATTCCTAATGCTGCTCCCATAATCCATTCATCATTTGGTACGCTGCCACATGTGTACAGTTAACACATTTGATTATTTGACTTTCTCATATTTACTGCAGCCATGTGTGTATTACTGAATTAGACAGGTGTGGCTGATATTTTTCCACGCATTTCTCTTTCTGCCCTTGCGCATGACTACCAGCCTCTGAATGATTCTCCCTCCGGCACTACAAACCTTTATTAGAAATGTACTCTATCAATGCTTTTAATGTGAAAATGCAATAAAGTCATTTCACGCCATGTTGAGCAACATCCACTCGTTATTTCAGGGCTCCTGTGACCTACGGAGGGAAATGACCTCCTCTTCCACTGATAGCCATAGCTTTTCGGTCATTTAATGGTTGAGGTTGCACATCAGCACATTAACAGAGGCTGATTCTTGGCTTAAATCACTTTTAATAGGAATATTGCTGTTTTGTTTGTGTTCCAGTTGAATGACGTCAAGGACACAGCGATATTTAATAACTGTAGTAGTAACAGACACCTTAGATGCGCTACACTCACACTTTTATTGGGCTTGCTTACTTATGCAGTTTCACTCTCTCTCACTCATTTTCTACCGCTTATCCGAACTACCTCGGGTCACGGGGAGCCTGTGCCTATCTCAGGCGTCATCTCAAGGCAGGATACACCCTGGACGGAGTGCCAACCCATCACAGGGCACACACACACTCTCATTCACTCACGCAATCACACACTACGGACAATTTTTCCAGAGATGCCAATCAACCTACCATGCATGTCTTTGGACCAGGGGAGGAAACCGGAGTACCCGAAGGAAACCCCCGAGGCACGGGAAGAACATGCAAACTCCATACACACAAGGCAGAGGCGGGAATCGAACCCCCAACCCTGGAGGTGTGAGGCAATGTGCTAACTACTAAGCCACCGTGCCCCCCTGTTTCATTTGATGTTAATTTATTTTGGTATTTATGTGCTCCTGGTGCTCCTTACTAAAAGTCAGTATTTGTCAACACTCACAGCGACCACGGCGAGGATAAAAACCTGACCCAACTGCAGGAATAACAAAACACAAAAACAAGAAATACGACACGGCTAAACAAACAGGTTACAAACTAACACAGATAAACAAAAGACAAGGACTCTGCAAAGCTAGACACACCACGGAGGAAATAAATAAACACGAACATTAACAGAGTATTACAATCTTGTTGGCGTTTCTGTAGAATGATTTTGAAACAGCTTTTGTGTTACTTAAGTAAATGTACTCAGAATTTGTGATGTAGATGGAGAGTGGGAATAGTTTGTTACTTCCATCCATCCATCCATCCATCTTCTAGTTTGTTACTTAGGGATGATTTTAAATAACAGATTTCAAACTTTTCATGTAAAAGTTTACTTCTTTATCAATGCAAGATTATACATATCTTCAGCGAGTACTGTGTGATATACCTAAAAGGGTAGGTTGTATAATATCAAATCATTACAAGAGAGCATTAGATACCAATAATGCACATGCAGAAAAGCACATGGAGAATATTTGCACTTCGTGTATAAAACAATTGAAAGGCAATAACTGCTGCGGCATATCGGATGATGTACTGTGTGAAAAACACTGAGACAGATAAGATTCACTGCTAATTTTGTACTCAATAAGATATATTGTAATAGATTGGTGATGCACAACCTGTGTCTTTTTCCCCATTATATTGCAGTAACTGTGGTAAAATGATGGTTGAGATATTAGTCATAATAATAACAACAACCATATTTCCTAAAGTTGCGTGGCAGAAGAAGAATGCTGTACAAATATTTACAGTTGCAGAGCAGGTGACAACAATGCTTTTTCACAATCTTGCTAAAAAGAAGTAACATTTACAGACAAGAGCTGAAACAAGAGCTGAGCGTGTACAGAGCACAGAAACCACAATAATTCTAATTAATTCTTTATTTATCTCGTTATTATTTTAGGATGCTGTATATACAGTATGTTCTATTCGTCTTACTGAAAATACTGTAAATTTATTCAGGCACAGCCCTCTGATTCATCTAAGTGACTATCCCCACCTCTAAGATAATTGATAATACCTGTTAACATCCCTGAAATATTCACCCATGGCCAGTACTGTAACATTTCTGAATTAAAATCTCAAGGTCTCTCTCTCTCTCTCTCTCTCTCTCTCTCTCTCTCTCTCTCTCTCTCTCTTTCTCTCTCTCTCTTTCTCTCTCTCTCTTTCTCTCTCTCTCACACACACTATTTCAATATACACACAATTACAACACATCACAAGTGTATGTGTGCATTAAGAGAAAACAAACACTGAAATTCTACCTGTTCTTTCATACATTTGACTGAAAAAAAGTTTAAAGATAAAAGTAATAATTTATAATGATCAATTATCTGATTAAGATTATTTCAGTGTCAGCATTGTACAAAACACAGAGGTGTGGATAGTCATGATTCAGAGGGTTGTGGCCACATAAAATGTACAATATGATCATGAATAAGTATATTGGCTAATTATTCTAATGTTATCACCTGTTCCATGGTTGGTAATTAAGCTGTTTGGTTATGCTCTGTTGTGTTGTGTTGGTAACAGGGCCCATGTGATATATAATGATTATATAAGGTATACAGTTTCTAAACAGAATAGGAGGGATTTATTTCTGAGATGGGAATGATAAAGGAAGTGGTGGGGCTGAGTGTTGCAGGAGGGAGAGTGAGCTCTAGACATGTGACATTGTATCATGGCAACAGAGGCAGTTGGAAAAGAAAAAGAAAAGATTCTTGGTGTCAAAGAAAGGCCAAGCTTTCTACAACCATATACAAATCAGATCCATAAATATGTGATATATACATATATGTATGTATTTTAACAATCTTAATCATACCGAGTTAACGCATATAGTGAGTCAATGTTAAAATGTAATGACCCTATATAGAAAATAAAGTTTCTTTCTTCTCAGGCATGTTCTCAGCTGCACAATGGCTTCAGAGATCTCAGTTCATTAGCAGTATATTTGCCCCAGCCATTTTGATAAAAGAATGCACAAGCAATCCAAGATTTAAAAAGACACTTTGACATCTCCCTCTAACAGCTCTGTGCTAACACCCAAGCATTTTCCCAAGGGTGCACTCTTGACAGCTTTCTGTTCTCCAGACATGGTCGTACACAGAAAAAAGACACAGTTCTGGAGACCAAACACTGAAAGAAGCAGATATGTTTCCACAGGCTAGAAAATCCTGAAGTTTTGAAGATGAACTGGATCTTAGTGCACACACTGAATTTATACTGTTCTCTTGTAGAATGCAGATTCTTTTTATATCTGGATGTGCTACCATTTACTATATGTGTGATTATCCTAAGAAGATAGTCTTCTTTCCAATTCTAATGATATATTCTTTATTAAATTAGCCACTTTAATCCCAAATGCTTCATAATATGAAGCTTACTGGCCTGGAGGAGTCAATAAAGAAAATAAAGAAGACATTAAAAAAAGCATATAAACAACAATAACAATAATAATAATAATAATAATAATAATAATAATAATAATAGCCTTAAACAAATGACATGAAAGTCAATAGGACTTAAATAAATGTAAGCAAATTACCATGTCCACCAATTTTCTGTGAAAGAACAGGAAGAAGTAGTCTGGCCTACAGCATCTGCAGTGCAGATAAAGAGTCAAATAATCCAATACTATTTGATCAAACTATCACCTCACTGTTTAATTTATTCATTTTGTAAAGAAATGTAGTTAGTAAAACCCCATCATCCTTTTTCTGTAGCCTGTTCCTGTGGTTTCAGGGTACAGGACATAATGGACAGGGTGCCAAACCATCACAAGGCACAAGTGAACATCCTGCAATCAATTTAAACCTGAGTTTCCAGAGGAAACCCCTGAAGAACAGTGAGAACATGCAAACTCAGTTTTCAGATAAGGCAGAGACGGGAACCAAACCCTCAACCTCTGAGATCCGAGGAAATCATTGTAACTACTAAGCCACTGAGCCTCCCTTTAGTAAAGTCAGACATTATACTTTTATGAGGACTTAAGTAGTATTGAATAAATTAGTATTATTTCAGCTTCAGCTTCCATTCAGCTTTGTATTATTTTCTAAAACAGTGTAAAAAATCAAATCCAGGTAATATGATTCATCAAGAAAAGTTACATTTAATATGTACAAAATTGTCAAAAAATAACCCTGAACTTAACCACCGTGACACCATGTGTGGATCAGGATGAGTAAGTAGCTAAACTACACTGCCTTCCTGCTGGGCAATTACAAATGAAGAGTTCAATTTCTGACTCTCAAAAGAAAGTTGATTTGTACAATAGATGGCTTTATTTGATCAGTCTAAGCCTTGCCTAACCTTTTGTAGCCCTCATCCCTCTCTCAAAGTTTGATCATGCTTCACAGAATAAATTAGAAAATGGGACATAATTTATATCATAATGGAAACCATTTTCCTGCCACATAATTAACAGGGCTGTTCTTTAAAAGGGTAGATTCATTCATTTTGGGAAATGCTCTGAAGCTAATGAAGACAATGACACTTCAGCCCCAGTGCTCTTGTAGAATTTTTTTCTGAATGTTGGATAAAAGATGGCAGACATTGCTGAGAAATAGTGAAGGTGTAGCTAGACAGTCCTGTTCTCTACCTCCATTATGATCTAACATATGTTTAATTTAGCTGCAGAATATTTATGGAGCAGGATATTAAAATGAGCATTTCTAACTAAAAAGAAAAGCCAAAGGCCATTTATGTTCTTCATTTGCTAAATTTAATCTCAAATCCTCTGTATTTCTTTTCACTGTGAATTAGAATTGATGTTAAGAAAATGCTTTCCATTTTCTTGAAGGGTGCCTCAACAATAATGGGCTTTTCCTGGTTTGCTGCTTAGAGTCCCCATGAAATAGATTGAGAGTCTGTATGAATAAAATATGTATGAAAAATATTTAAAATATTTATGATTTTGGACTGTACTGTGGCTGGTGGTCCAGAAGCTCTTGTAAAGATCATAAAACCATGAATTCTTATAAGTATGAGGATATTTGATCCAAACCTGGCTGCCTCTGAACCCTACTGAAAACCATTTGTCTGAATTGTTCACATTCATAATTCCATGAATATAAAATAAATGTTCGGCATGGATAAGCGGTCCAATAACTTAACACACAAGCTTTATTACCATAGGTACAATTATCTCAAATTAACAAAGGGGGAAAAGTTATTCTTACCAGCTTTTGTAAAAGAAAAAAAATCACTGATTATGTCACTGATTAAGACCTAAACAAAATAAATTGAGGTCAAAATAAGCTACCTATCATCAGCACCACTGTTTGCACACATTAGCACATCATCACCTCACACACCTCACATAGTGTGTGATTTCAATCCTGTCCAATAACTATCCATGATTATTAAATGTAAACTGCCAATTTGCTGGATTTCAGAATGAATGGTTACAGTCAGCTGCTGAATAAATATTTCTTCTTCCCTAAAGATATAAAAACAATCTAGCAAACAAGCTGCGTGAAGTGTCATTAAGATGTCATTTGTACGTGTCGTTTAGAAATGTTATCGTATGTTGGCTAGATGTGAATGTCTCTGGGATTGGTTTCAAATTATTGGTCATTGCATCAATTTATATATGTTAAAAAGTTTATTTATTTATTTATTTTTATTATTATTTAATTCTATTCTATTTCTGCATTGTCATAAAGTAGCTTTCCAGGAATATAAATATTCGAAATGAAAAAAAGTTTTCAATTTCAATTCGTATTGATGGGGAGCACGGAGGCTTAGTGGTTAGCACGTTCACCTCACACCTCCAGGGTTGTGGTTCGATTCCCGCCTCCGCCTTGTGTGTGTGGAGTTTGCATGTTCTCCCCGTGCCTCGGGGGTCTCCTCTGGGTGCTCCGGTTTCCTCCCCCGGTCCGAAGACATGCATGGTAGGTTGATTGGCATCGCTGGAAAATTGTCTGTAGTATGTGATTGCGTGAGTAAATGTGTGTGTGTGTGCCCTGTGATGGGTTGGCACTCCGTCCAGGGTGTATCCTGCCTTGATGCCCAATGACGCCTGAGATGACCAATGACCAGGCACAGGTTCCCCGTGACCCGAGGTAGTTTGGATAAGTGATAGAAAATGAATGAATGAATGAATTTGTTTTGCTCTGTAATGAACAAGCCAGATGAATTGGTGGTGAAGAAAAACTCCCTGAGACAATATTAGTTAGAAATCTTGGAGAGGATGCAGACTTAAAAGAGAAACCATCAGGATCTGGACACTGAAGAGTTTGAGTCTAAATAATTTCCTTTTATTCCTTTTATTCCTTGTATTAATTTACACTATATAGTCAAATGCAATTATGTAACCGGGAGTATTTTTTTGTTTTTTAATAATTTTTCCAAATTTGTTATAGTTTTAACATAAATTCCTTCCTGTCAAATGTTCACCTCAGATGACTTTTATGTCCTCAGACATTTCTTAACACACAATAATATATACTGCATTTATTTGATATACTGTATAAGATTTTAGGAAAATTGGAGAGTAGTCTATTTATATTTATTTTTTATTTGGGTGGAAGCAAAAATGATTGAAAAGTAAAAGAAAAGAAAGACTGGATAAAAGCAATCCCAGTAAAACATAGCTATTGCTTCCTGACTTGTATTGAACATGTCCAGTGTTCTTTAGCCTTTAGAATTTATAGGCATCCAGGACAGTGCTGGAGACATTTGGAGGTAAAGTGTCAGAGCTGCTTAACAGCTGTGACCATATATATCCAAGTTATATTTATGGGCTTCTGACCCCAGAGAAGTAAGATGCAGAGGGAACGTGACAGGCTGTGGGATGAAATGAGCCTGATAGCACTGAGGTGTCAGTGTTGTCCCACACACTGTACAATGGGCAAACACCAAGAGGACTCATAGTTCATAGTACATAGGATGAGTCACTGACTGGGATTTTTGTTGCCTATGCTTCTACACAACAGATACACATATGCACACAGGCTGGGATAGAGTGTGTGAGGTTAAGAATTAAACTGCAGAATGTTTTTTATATAACCCGATCTGCTCGGAGACCTCCGTCTTTGAGCACTGCTGTTTTTCAGAAGAAGAAGAAGAAGAATGAGAAGAAGAAGAAGAAGAAGAGATTCCCAAAGGTTGTCATACTTTATCCTAATGACAGCAGCATTCACAAAGTTGGCACAGTAGCAGAAGGACTGGCAAAAAAAAATGAAAAGTGAATGGGAACGTTTGGGATGAGATAGTAGGAGAGCAATGGGAACAGAATGAATGGCAAAAGATGTGATGAGATTTTGTGAAACATGAAAATTGTAAAGGGTAGAGAGATATGGGATAAACATAATGAAAACGAGAAAGAGACCAAGGCAGAGAAGATGAAAAAGAAAGGTTAAGATTTTGCACCAAGGAAATGAACATAGGAGAGCTAGGGAATGTGAATCTATTCCTTTATAACAACCCCCGAGTGAATGTCAGAGCTGAACTGCTGCATTCTTGACACTGGCTTATCTCATCTTCAGCCCAGAATAAAAGCCATTTTCAGGCACTGGAACAATATAGTGTGAGGTTACAGAGCCCAACATCCATGGCACCCCCATTTAGAGTGAAGCTAAGGTGGAGTCTTAAGAAATGTACATCCCATTGCCTTTCTGAGATTAGTGTATATTTCATTGTGAGGAAAAGAAACAAGGAAGTAAGCATATACTGTAACAGGTCATAATAACCTGATACAACTACGTTAGTGAGACTATCTAAAATAGTCATTTTATTAATCATATAGTTTGGCAATAGATAACAAACAAGCCCATTTCTTTGCTATAAGTAAATCAGTTTTTAAAATAGATCTGGTCTGGTCAGGTGATAACTGAACACTTAGGATAAACAATCAATTCTGTGGTTACATTAAGAGGATGTCATAGAAGTCATAGACGTTAGAAGTTAAAAGGTTCAAGGCTGCCTGATTTGTCTAGGGGTGAGTTCCTTTAAACACAAACACTTGCCTTTAATCCTGAAGAAAAAACAAAAAAGAAACATATTTTGATAGAAAATGCAGTGTTTTTGAGTGCAATACACAATTTCACTTTTTGACCATCTAGTACACAGTTATATAAGAGAATTATTTATAATCACACTTTTCTCAAAGTTTCTTCCTCATATTATCTTACAGAGTTTTTTGCTAACACTGTAGCCTCAGGTTTTCTCATTATATAATGAAAATATACATTTAAAATGTATATCCTGAATTTATTTATTTCTGTAAAGCTGCTTTGTGACAACATTCATTGGTATAAATGCTATATAAATAAAATTTAATTGAATTCAAAGCGGGACACGGTGGCTTAGTGGTTAGCACGTTCGCCTCACACCTCCAGGGTTGGGGGTTCGATTCCCGCCTCCACCTTGTGTGTGTGGAGTTTGCATGTTCTCCCCATGCCTCGGGGGTTTCCTCCCCCGGTTTCCTCCCCCAGTCCAAAGACATGCATGGTAGGTTGATTGGCATTTCTGGAAAATTGTCCCTAGTGTGTGATTGCGTGAGTGAATGAGAGTGTGTGTGTGTGCCCTGTGATGGGTTGGCACTCCATCCAGGGTGTATCCTGCCTTGATGCCCAATGACGCCTGAGATAGGCACAGGCTCCCCATGACCTGAGGTAGTTCGGATAAGCGGTAGAAGATGAATGAATGAATGAATTCAAAGCCCAAAACAGCTATAAATCTCTCATGGATTCTTTGTTAATAAGAATCAGAACTTCAACAGTATGATAGAAACCGTTTTTAATAAATGTGCTCAGATTTTACAGCGAGATACAGATATATATAGAGATAATAGAGATATATATTCTAGAGGTTAAGACAAAATATTGTATTGACTTGTATCAGCTACTAACTGATTGTGTGCAGTAACTTTCATATACAGTTAACTGCCATATGTTACATGTTAATGTATTAATAAATGACACATTGTGTTTTAGCTCTTTATACTGTATGTAATTATTCTTGTTAAATTTGGCTATAAGCTGTCATTCTCTAACAAGCCTCTGTTTCTCTCTATCAACACACACGCAAAAGAAAAGAAAAAAAACTAAACACGCAAACCACCACTATACCATGTTACTGAGAAACAAGAAAGCTCAAAATTTCAATCTCAGCCCTGAAGACCTTCCCATGACAGAAGGATGGAAGGAACGACATAAAAAACTCTAAATAAATGCTAAATAAATGCTAAATAAATTCCCCTTTCCAGAAAGTTGAACCAAATCAATAATTTTTAAAAGCCACCTTTTTTTATTCAATGTATCTGCTTTAATGTAAATCGAGCATCTACCATTCAAACCCATGCGAATGAGGTACCGTAGAAATGATTATGTTTTAAATGTAAAACTGTCAAAATGGTAAGATGTGTTATAGAAAATTCATCAAAAATGTTCTGATCAAACAGCAGTGCTTATCGTTAACTAATATTAACTAAAATACAACATTTGCTCTGTTAAACATTTTGTTTGCTTTCATATCAGTCTGTACTAATTTTTGTTCTGTTGTAAAAATGTTAAAACTTCTAGAATTTTTGTATCTTGGTGTATTTTGTTGATCACAGTCAATTTGGAAATTAATTCTCAGACTCTTGCTCCAGGATATAAAGACTGAACTTCAGAGCAGATGAATCATGTACTTATTGTGGGAGTCAGACAGACTTGAGATGCCAGACATCATGTCCTGTCAAATGTTTTATCTTTCCTCATTGGGGCAACATCACTTCCCTCAAGGGTGTCATTCAGAGACTGAGATAAAGGAGAAATAGAGAATGTGACTGTTGCCATAAGCTCTTGTTCTGCGTCTCCTCTAAAGAGGATTAGTGGGAGCAATGTGCCATGTGGCTCTGATGCTCTGGCACAGTGGATAATATCCCTTGTTCTGCCCAGCAATAATGTTCTCCCTCCATTTTTTTTTTTTTTTTTTTACGAGAAAGCCAAAAAGTAAGAAGCTTGAAAGCAATCCTGAGTACATTAATTAGTGTGATTAATCAAAAAGATTTAAAATACTTTAGGCAGAGATTACAGTAGTTTTCTGTATGGCTAATGTAAAAAAAACATTTTTGCTATGAATTGTACTTTTGATAAGTTTAATACAATTCTGAACACCAGATCTGGTGTAACATACAAGTGTAATGGTTGTATTTTGAACAAATCATATTTTTGAAATGTCTTTTGAATTAACCTCAATCCACTGAATGTCATCTTTCTCACACACATACAGTATATCTACACTCTAAATCATGCCTAAGAGAGAACAAACCAAAATACAAGATTTTTTTTGGATAAAACCAGAAATAATTCCAGAGGAGACACCTGTAACCCAAGTTCAGGATCAAACCCCAGGCCCTGGAGATGTCCAGTCCCAGTCCACATGTAGTGCCATGTTACTTTTCTCTACATTTACATTGTTCTGCACTTTGGGGGCACTTTGACTTCTTAATGACTTCAAAGGTGAGACAGAGGGAAAGTTTCACTTTCCATTTACAGTAACTGCATCACCAGCCTGCTCACCTTGCACAGTGCATGAAGAGTTTCATGGCTGCTAGCCCATGCTTAAAGGCAAATCATTACCAAAAATTTTCACACTCTGATCCCAGCAGTGCAGCAAATGTGCCACTTTCACTCTTCTATTTCTCTGTTCCTGCAACCGTGAAGAAGACGCCTCACAGTAGGCAAGCCACAGGCCTCTTTCTGGGCCAATCTGTACACACTGGAACAAATGACTCAGTGGTTCAAAACATATGAAGAAGAAAAATGTACAAAAAAAAAGATATATATTTAATTCATTACTGAACATAATTCATGAAAACATGCAGATAAAATAGAAAAATAAGTATTTTTTTTTATTATTTTACTGGGTTACAATTTAACATATTGGTTATGAATAAGCTGTTTGGGTTATATTTTTTGTGTTGTATTAGCTTTAAGATCTCTTATCCTGGGTTTACCCTCTTTTTGTGTTTCAAGTCAGTTGTATGGTGTGTGCTCAAACAAATTGTATATATAACATGAAACAAAAGGTACTTTTTTTTTATTTATTTATTTATTTTTTTTTGCAGTGTTTGCTGAGCAAACATTCCATGAACTGGAAGGATATTGGGATTATGAAAGCCAACTGGCCAACTCCCTGACCCTGACTACTCAACTAAGGAGCTGACTGAGATGCTCTCAACGAAACTCACAACCAACAGAACTTAACAGGGTGATTAACAAAGCATAATAAGTCTCAGGTGATGTGATTAGTGAGGCATGTATGTGACAAGCTCATGTGACATGCATGAGCTAATGAGTAGTGATGATAAATGTAAACATGTGGCATAATGTTTTAAGATGAATATTAAATAATTGATTTATCTTTTTATAAACAGAGATCAGCATTAAGAAAAAAGATTCAGCTTTGGTCCTGTTTTGTGCATTTTTTACGCAGGAATCTTGAAAGCCTCTTTATCAGATGGTGGAAGTGCAGGTAAAATCAATAGTGCCTTGGCCCGTGACTGTGAGACAGTTCCTGGATCACAGCCTGCTCTCATCCTCGGTACTATTGATCTTCATTACCTCCATAGGACTAGAGCCGCCTGTCTCTTAGCCTGATCTGGCAAGACCTTAGCTTTTCTTCTTATCCAGAATTAGGCACCACTCGTTACAAAACTGGACAATTTTTTTCCCATGAAAAACAAAGTCTCAGATCTTCATTTTGCAGAAACCTAAGATGTTGGGCTTATTAAATGTATAAGCCAGTGCAACAATATATGGACATATATGCTTAAAATTCACAGCATTATTTATTTGAATTTCAGTAATACTGCTATACAGGTATAATTAAGAAAATTCAACATGTTTTCAAACTAATTCATGATGAAGGCACGTTTTTTGCTACCCTCTTCAACATTCCTTCAGTCATTCCTCCTCCTTCAGTTTAAGTGAGAAAATAAAAAAGGTTAACTGAAGAATGAATGATAAAGAGAGCATGATGAGTAAATGAAAGGGCTTTTATTGAATAGAAAAGCTCCAAGGTGTTACTCACTTTCACAGAGTGAGATTAATTCAATTGCCCCAACTCTGCTCTGCCAAAGACTGCTTTAGAGAAGGACCAAATCAAAGTCGCTGTGTAAAAGACATACATGTAATGACCACAAATCAGTTGTTGCTAACCCTGTCATTGATTAAGCCATATATTTAAGTTGATGCATAGACAAAACACTTACTCATGCCTTAAGAAGCACATGGCCAATTCCTTAAAACCAAGAAAACTACAGTAATGTGGATACCTTTTCACCAGCAAAATCTTTTGAATATAGGTTGATTTAATCGTTTGAATATAGGTTGATCTATTTGGTACAGTCTTCATTCATTCATTCATTTTCTACCGCTTATCCGAACTACCTCGGGTCACGGGGAGCCTGTGCCTATCTCAGGCGTCATCGGGCATCAAGGCAGGATACACCCTGGACGGAGTGCCAACCCATCACAGTGGTACAGTCTTTTGAATTTTAATTCAAAATACATCTTTTCAAAGCTTGTCATTACTGAAACAAAACACATAAACATACGATACATTACTGGAACCTGCAAAGTTTTGAATATTTTTTATGTGAAGAAAAAATCTTTCTCTCATATTCTATAGAAGCATGTCTTACCCTTTTGTCAAAATGGACGGATTCTAAGAGCAATCATTTCAAAAGAACATTAAGAAATGAATACTTCATGAATGTACTGTAGTAACAGTAAAAATGAAACAGTAATTTCCAAGATAAGATTTAAAGCATATTTACAGATACAACAGTCTCTTTCTGTTTCATTTAATGACAAAGCAGTGTACGTTATAAAAATGTTTGTTATCTCATAGGTTTGCCAGTAGGGTAATTCTGATTAGCCCTAAGTAATGCTTATTTCTTCAATAAGAAACATTGGGGCTCATGCATGATTATGAATGTGTTATAAAAGCCTAATGTACTCTTCAAATAAAACCGGCATAGAAGCAGCATATAATGCTATAACATTTATAACATTAACTCCATATTCTGCTAATAGATATATTCATTTGATATTTCTGATACACATTTTGATAGGTCTTATATATAAAAACTGTTTTATATTCAATAAAGTAAGCAAAATTCTTGTACTAGCTAATGATAAAAAGTCACATAAATTAGTATTGATATTTGCCACTTACATTGATCAGCGTTGAGGGTTTTTCTTTATTTCCTTCATTGTTCGAGAATCCAATTAATCGTACGTGTTTGGATAGACGTAGCCGGATCTTTGTCGAGGATCTTCTACATGCATTTCGTATACCTGAGCATATAGATTTGCTCATTCATGTGTATGTGCAAACGTCTTTCTATCCTTTCCCTGGTAAAAGAAAAACTCGTACACTCCAGGCTTTTAATGGTATATGTATATGCTGTATATGAATTTAGTTAAGAATCAAGGCTATATGTGCACTAAATAACACCTAGTCTGGAGAGGGCCTGAAGTGTAGCTGGTATTCCATTGACCAGTGAAAGTGTCGAAAGACGTCTGCAAATACAGATGAATGCACAAATTTATATGCTCAAGTCTGTGTGCTAGGAGAGGACAGAAATTGTTTGCAGCTGCACGCACAAATTCAACTTTACAATAATAGGCACTGCAGAAAGAACAGAGCATGGAAACAAAACAGTAACAAAAGCTAAGAAATTTAAACCAACAAAACATGATCTGGTGGTTGAGTTTTTTTGCTATTTGTCCTGCTATTGAATCTTTGCTATGCAAAACAATAACAGTAATTGTCAGTAAAAAGTCTTTTATCCTAGAATTTTGGTCCTTGGCAGAACCAATAACAACCTCTTGGATAAATTTTTTTTTTAGGTTTTGATTCATACCTGCAACCCAAATAAGAAAAAAAAATATTGTGGCTTTCAGGGCAATGTTCCTCACTTAAGGTAAGAAAAAATATATTCATGTATATTCAAATCAAGTGACCCGAGGTAGTTCGGATAAGGGGTAGAAAATGAGTGAGTGAGAGAGTATATTCAAATATTCATTCATGCCATCATGTCAGCAGTCCCTTGCTTCTGTTTTTATTTATTTATTTTTTTTATTTTCCAGTTTTGTCCTTGAAAGTTTTTTTTGTTAATTGCTTAACCCATGCCTGGTTTTTACTCTACCTTATGATCATCCTTTTAGATGTTTTTAACTTTAACAGACTAAAGTCTGCATGCAAGTTTATTTGACACTGGCCTCAAAAACATAATATTTTCATGTGTGAAGCAGTTATTTGAATATGATTTAAATATATCAAATGTACAATATTCTACACATTATACAATATTTGTACATTTGCATGTACAGAAAACAATATTTTTAGCTTCAGGGCATCATTTCGATTTTCATGTAAGATCCAAAAAGTGAACATGACAACTTGATATGTTATAGATAGCCTTGAAGAATGACTTTGACAAAAGAAGAACATATTGAAATCAGTCTCATGGCTGGCTTCAGAAGCTAAAGCTTGATAAACATGAAAAAAATAAAAAGTTCATCATGAGTGGGAGAGATGACTCTGTGTAAATAAAGTTACAAAACATGCTAAAAATTGTTCATTTCCTCTAGATGTTTGCAACCCCAATAAATTAGTAAAAGCTGTAATATCAAATGACAAAGGTGAACTCTAATATTTATAGTGCAAAAACTGACCTCTGTCAATAGCATGACAATGACAGGGCTGTGCAATTACACCGAGAGGTTTCCTGTACAATGAAAAGAAAATAGTTCAGTGGTTCAATATATATATTTACACACACAAAAAAAATTAGAATTACAATTGATTTAAGTTCTACTCTAAATTATTCCTAAATATGCGACTAAAACCCAAACTGAATATTTTATTAACATAATGTATTAAATAATATTATTTTGTAAGTGTTCGCAAAACTAAAATTTAAAAAAGTGTCATTTAAATGAACAGATTGCTACTACTGTGATGGTATGCTAGTAAACTTAAACTGATTTTATTTTGATCATTATGGATGGGTTGTTTTCTATATATCTTGCTTTGTGTTGGCTTTAAGGCCTAAAGCTAAGCAAGGAGTTGTTGCTTCTGGCAGAGGCATCAGTCTGGCAGCCTTTCCCTAAGCAACACACATGCATAAAACTAGATATGCAGGTGTATTTATTTACTTTTCAATAGTTTCAAGTCTGTTATGGTCTATAGTGTTCATGCCATGTTGTCTGTGAATAATAAAATCTTTCATTAAAACTAAAAAACATTCTGTCATTGTTTGGTGTAACTAGTACTTTGACTGGACAATGTGTTTTTAGTCCATCTACATTAAGCTCCTCCTCTAAAGGAGGGGAAAGGATGACATGAATACATAATCCACTTCACTCACATTCATCAGAAAGTTTATTTTCTTTGTATCTTCTTAATTGCTGCTGATAATGTGTTATGAATATGTCATAAATAAAATGTTTGTGTGTGAAAAACTTAATATTGTGTGTTACAGGTTTGAGATTATGTTTGATGGGGTATTTTTAGTGTGTGAACAGGTTTGATAGTGTGTACAGGGTATGGAAGAGTGTGAAAGGGTTTGATAGTGTGTACAGGGTATGGAAGTGAGTGAAAGGGCTTGATAGTGTGTACAGGGTATGGAAGTGAGTGAAAGGGCTTGATAGTGTGTACAGGGTATGGAAGTGAGTGAAAAGGCTTGATAGTGTGTACTGGCTATAGTATTGTATGAAAGAGTATGATAGTGTAAAAGGGCATGATATTGTGTACAGGGTATGGTAGTGTGCACAGGGTATGATAGTGGGTTCAGGGTATGGTAGTGTGCACAGGGTATGATAGTGGGTTCAGGGTATGGTAGTGTGCACAGGGTATAATAGTGGGTTCAGGGTATGATAGTGGGTTCAGGGTATGATAGTGTGCACAGGGTATGATAGTGGGTTCAGGGTATGATAGTGTGCACAGGGTATGATAGTGGGTTCAGGGTATGATAGTGGGTTCAGGGTATGATAGTGTGCACAGGGTATGATAGTGGGTTCAGGGTATGATAGTGTGCACAGGGTATGATAGTGGGTTCAGGGTATGATAGTGTGCACAGGGTATGATAGTGGGTTCAGGGTATGATAGTGGGTTCAGGGTATGGTAGTGTGCACAGTGTATGATAGTGTGTGAAAGGGCATGATATTGTGTACAGGGTATGGTACAGGGTGCACAGGGTATGGTAGTGTGTGAAAGGGCATGATATTGTGTACAGGGTATGGTAGTGTGCACAGTGTATGGTAGTGTGTGAAAGGGCATGATATTGTGTCTAGGGTATGGTAGTGTGTGAAAGGGCATGATATTTTGTTCAGGGTATGGTAGTGTGTGAAAGAGCATGACATTGTGTTCAGGGTATGGTAGACTGTAAAAAGGTATTATAATTTGCTTATAACTGTCAAAAGTGAGGACCTTCTACTAATTTTGACACTATGCTTCACCTGTTTTGTATATCTAACCCAAAACTTAACCTCAGTAACCAAGACACACACTCTGTATTGTTTTGTCAGACACATGTATAGGGACCTGTGCAGACTGTGGAACTCTAAATAGGCTGACCTGGCTGAATGTGTTGCTCCACTTGCCATTGTAATTAGGAGAGTTTTTGCAAACTGACAGCTGCTGGCTGGGGACAGATCAGGCAGAGGAATCTCTCTGAGATCAGTGTCAAGCAACAGCCAAAGATGTTAAACATATATACAGCCCAGATACAGCCATGGCATAAAAGCTTCATCTATGTATTCATCGCTTAGTTATGACAGAGTTAACCTAACTGTGGAACCTTTGAGATATTTAGAACGTATGTGGAAAATCAGAACTGAGGGACTGACTGTGCCCTCTTGGACCTTGAAGCTGGCGTTTTAAAAATCTCTTGGGATTAGACACATCTGCTACATATATCACCTACCTAAACATTGTTGCAGACCAAATACACCTACGTCTTCATGGGAATGGTATTCAGGAGATTTTTTTAACAGGATAATGCTTCCTGCCACTAGACAAATTGTTCAAGAATGGATTAAGAAACAAGAAAAAGTTCAATGTATTGCCTCCAAATTCCCCAGATCTCAGTCTTATTAATTGTCCATGGGATGTGCTGGAAAAAATAAGTCCAATCCATGGAGGCCCCAAATCACAACATACAGGACTTGATGCAATGTTTATGTAGGTGGTTCATGTCAAAGTAACAGCCACATGTGAGGACCCCGGATTTCCCAACACACTGCCCAGAGCATCATACTGTCTCTGCTGGCTTTCTTTCTTTCAATAGAGCATCTCATCCCCAGGTAAGTGATGCACACACATGGCTGTCCACATGATGTAAAAGAAAACATGACTCATCAGACCAGGACACTTGACAGGCAATTTAACATAAAATGAAATAAGACATTTCTTGCATTACTGGGGCTTTTGCTATGCCAAACTTGGTGTCTAGATGAACATCAGATAGATTCACATTCAAACGATCTTACAGAAATGGAAAAGAAACTAGGTTTTCAGGACATCTCCAGAGGCAGAACAGAGATCAATTAAATATTGCATCGAGTAACTTTCCATCTCAAGATCTATGCTACAGCATTTCCAGCACCGTCTTTAAAACCCACAGGAACATCATTTTACAATACTACAAAAATTAAGATTTCTGAACTTTTATCTTAGCTGCTCATATCTGAAATTCCTCCTTTTTAAAATGTCCCCTGGGTCTCTAAATGTCCTTTAATCTAAATTGCATGGGGGTAATTTATTTATTTATTTATTTATTTATTTATTTATTTATTTATTTATTTATTTTCGTCATTTTTAATGTTCAATATTGTAGATGTTTATGTAAAATCAGAACTCTGACTTTCTATTAAATGTGTCATTGCTTTTGAGATGCTTTCAGGGGACAATTCACTTATTTTCCAGATAGAGGGACTCAGTATGCCATGTTTTTTTGTTTTTTTTTCTAAGGCTTTCTAGATCAATAAAAGCCAAAAACCATTTAATCTGTTTTAAGCTGAAAATCCGATAAATAAACATGGTTTAGAGAAAACACAAAACACCATATATTGATTTATTCATATTGATTTAGTCATATTTGGGCTGAAATAAAGCTTGAAATCCAAAATATAAATCATACAAATTTTGAATCTCATTTGAATTTCCCTTTTGAACCAAATGTCCATTAATTATTTAAATTGAAATCTTCAGGAAAGGAATATGCACAGAAGATATATTATCTTTCTTGTTATTTGTGTACCATATTATACTGTATGTGTAGCTTTTTTCTTTAGCCCTGTCTTTGTTTTGTTAAATCATCCATTCCTATATGCCCTTTTGATATTTCTATGATTGCAGTATCATAAACTAAACATATTGATTAAATATTCCATTTTTCTTTTCATATACTACAAGCCTCAGGGGTCTGTTGTTACTGAATTACTTGTTGTAGTTATTCTTCCAGCCTAGACAATATTTTTAACATTATATATTTTTTCCCCCCGATTTGGAGTAATTTAGGAAGAACACTATGAAGGGGATGTCCACTGTTCACTCTTGAGACTCTGAAATGAACAATTTTTAATCAAGTTTAGCCACGTTTAATCTGACACTTGAAAAACATTGATTACTTTAATTAAAACCATTCAGAGCTTAAAAACAACCTAGTCAATAGTCCTTTTCCCTCTTGAAACACTGTTGACAATGCTCTCAGTCCATGATTAAAAGCTGAAAGGACAAACTCCCAATTTATTAGCCAGATGTCCAATTTTATTTACACACTTGCTGCAAGATGCAGTGGATTCTCCAGTGAATGGAACTCAGATCAGCCACTTCAGAGGAATTCAGTGAGTGTGTCGATCGACACACCTTGGATATTGACTATCCACTGCATGAAAGTGCAAAGATTGGAACATTGTAATGGAAATTAGACATAGATTATTTTTTTCCCTATAATAATATGCACCCTCTCTCTCTCTCTCTCTCTCTCTCTCTCTCTCTCTCTCTCTCTAACACACACACACACAGACACGCAGTTATACTCCTACTGTGAATCTTCTTCTTCTTCTTCTTCTTCTTCTTTCGGCTTTTCCCTTCAGGGGTCGCCACAGCGAATCATCTCTCTCCACCTAACCCTATCTTCTGCATCCTCAACACTTGCACCCACTAGCTTCAAATCCTCATTAATTACATCCATATACCTCCTCTTTGGCCTTCCTCTTTGCCTCCTGCCTGGCAGCTCCATGTCCAACATTCTCCTACCAATATACTCACTCTCCCTCCTCTGAACATGTCCAAACCATCTTAATCTCGCCTCCCTAACTTTGTCCCCCAAACGTCCAACATGGGCTGTCCCTCTGATGTACTCGTTCCTAATCCTGTCCAATCTTGTCACACCCAAAGAGAACCTCAACATCTTCAGTTCGGCTACCTCAAGCTCTGACTCCTGTCTCTTCTTCAGTGTCACTGTCTCTAAACCATACAGCACGGCCGGTCTCACCACTGTCCTGTACACCTTCCCCTTGATTCTTGCTGATAGTTTCCTATCACACAGAACTCCTGACACCTTTCTCCACCCACTCCAACCTGCCTGCACTCGCTTCTTTACTTCTTTCCCACTCTCTCCATTACTCTGGACTGTTGACCCCAAGTACTTAAACTCCTGTACCTTCTTCACCTCTTCACCCTGTAACCTTACTGTTCCACTTCCCTCCCTTTCATTCTTCACATGTACTCAGTCTTACTACGACTTTCATTCCTCTTCTCTCCAGCGCAAACCTCCACCTCTCCAGGTTTTCCTCCACCTGCTCCCTGCTCTCACTACAGATCACAATGTCATCTGCAAACATCATCGTCCAAGGAGACTCCTGTCTGACCTCCTCTGACAACTGGTCCATCACTATAGCAAACAGGAAGGGGCTCAGAGCCGATCCCTGATGCAGTCCCACCTCCACTGTAAACTCCTCTGTCTGACCTACAGCACACCTCACCACTGTCCTGCTCCTCTCATACATGTCCTGCACCACTCTGACATACTTCTCTGCTATTCCTGACTTCCTCATACAGTACCACAGCTCTTCTCTTGGCACCCTGTCATACGCTTTCTCTAAGTCTACAACAGTGCAACTCCCTCTGACCATCCCTGTACTTCTCCATCAACATTCTCAGAGCAAAAATTGCATCTGTTGTGCTCTTTCTGGGCATGAAGCCATACTGCTGCTCACAAATTTCCACCACCTTCCTTAACCTAGCTTCCACTACTCTTTCCCACAACTTCATTGTATGGCTCATCAACTTTATCCCCCTATAGATGCTGCAACTCTGCACGTCACCCTTATTCTTAAAGATCGGCACTAACACACTCCTTCTCCATTCCTCAGGCATCCTCTCACTTTCTAATACCCTGTTGAACAAACTAGTTAAAAATTCCACTGTTCCCTCTCCTAGACACTTCCAGACCTCTACCGGGATGTCGTCAGGACCAACTGCCTTTCCACTTTTCATCCTCTTCAAAGCCTTTATGACTTCATCCTTTCTAATCTTATCTACTTCCTGTTCCACAGAGTTCACCCCTTCTACTCTTTTTTCCCTCTGATTTTCCTCATTCATCAGCTCCTCAAAGTATTCCTTCCATCTCCTCTGTACACTCTCCTCACTTGTGAGCACCCTTCCATCTCTATCCTTAATAATTCTAACTTGCTGCACATCCTTCCCATCTCGATCCCTCTGTCTAGCTAACCTGTACAAGTCCTTCTCTCCTTCTCTAGTGTCTAACCTAGTGTACAACTCTTCATATGCCTTCTGCTTGGCCTTAGACACCTCCCTCTTCACTCTGCGCTGTAACTCCTTGTATTCCTGTCTATTCTCTTCAGTCCTGTCCATATAACACTTCTTCTTGGCTAATCTCTTCCTCTGGATACTATCCTGAACTTCCTCATTCCACCACCAAGTCTCCTTATCTTCTTTCCTCCTTCCAGATGACACACCCAGCACCTTTCTCCCTGTCTCCCTGATCACTTCTGCTGTAGTTTCCCAGTCATCCGGCAGCACTACCTGACCACCCAGAGCCTGCCTCAACTTCTTCTAAATTCCTCACAACATTCCTCCTTTTTCAGCTTCCACCACTTAGTTTTCTTCTCTATCTTTGACCTCTTCCTCTTACAGACCATCAGAGTCATCCTACACACCACCATCCTATGCTGTCTGGCTACACTCTCTCCCACTACCACTTTACAGTCACTAATCTCTTTCAGATTGCCTCTTCTACAAAGGATGTAGTCTACCTGTGTTCTCCTACCTCCACTCTTGTAAGTCACTCTATGTTCCTCCCTCTTCTGAAAATACGTGTTAACCACAGCCATGTCCATCCTCTTAGCAAAGTCTACTACCATCTGTCCTTCAAGATTCCTTTCCTTAACTCCAAACTTGCCCATCACCTCCTCATCACCTGTGTTCCCCTCACCAACATGTCCATTAAAATCCGCTCCTATCACCACTCTCTCACCCTTGGGAATACTCTCAATCACCTCATCGAATTCACACCAGAATCTCTCTTTCTCCTCTAACTCACAACCTACCTGTGGGGCATAACCACTAACAACATTCAACATCACCCCTTCAATCTCTAACTTCAGACTCATCACCCTGTCTGACACTCTCTATACCTCCAGAACATTCCTCACAAACTCCTCCTTCAGGACCACACCTACCCCATTTCTCTTACTATCCACACCATAATAAAACAGCTTGAATCCTGCTCCTATACTACGAGCCTTGCTACCCTTCCACTTGGTCTCCTGTACACACAGTATATCCACCTTCCTTCTCTCCATCATATCAGCCAGCTCTCTACCTTTCCCTGTCATAGTACCAACATTCAGAGTCCCTATTCTCAGTCCTACACTCTTACCTTTCCTCTTCTCTCTCTGTCAGTGCACTCTCCTCCCTCCTCTACTCCTTCGACCAACAGTAGCCCAATTTCCACCGGCGCCCTGTAGGTCAACGGCGCCGATGGCGGTCGTTGTTAACCCGGGCCTCGACCGATCCGGTATGAAATTCTTACTGACAACTCGCATGGTTAGATTTGGCAATGTTTTATGCCGGATGCCCTTCCTGACGCAGCCCTCTCTATTTATCCGGGCTTGGGACCGGCACAGAAGTCACTGGACTGTGACCCCCATGGCTAGATTATACTCCTACTGTGAATATATATACAAATATGGAGACATTTGCAGTTTATACAGAGGCTTTTCTTGTAATCCACAGAGAAGAAATAATTAATCTAGCCTCATATAAACTGGTTCTTAGTGAAAGAGAACTTTCACTGAAACACAAGGTCAAAAAACTTCATGTGAACGCAAGATGTACAATGAATCCTTTCTTCTCTCCTACTCCTGCAGATAGCAACCTTTCAGGTAATATCATTCTTTTTAAAAAGTATGTTATTCTAGCCTTTGATGCAATATGATGATAAATTTATTCAGCAGCCCCGATGCTAGGTGTTGTTTCTAATTTCTATAAAGTATGTCGGTCGAGTTGCATTATTATATTTTTTATTCCTCCTATTGGGATGTTATTTATTTTGCTTTAAATGAGTGATGCTGGTGAGTGTAGCATTATAACATTATAACACATAACATTTGGTTTTATCAAATAGACATATAAATTTAAATTAACAATTAAATTTAAAATATAAATTACAGATCAACATATGTATAACCTTCTGAAGATGCAATTGCACATGATGTCAGAAAACGGTGGTGTCTTTAGTGATAAAATTCAGACCCAAGCACGAGGATAGCTAAAAACTCGATTTATTAAATGTAACATAACAAAAAACGGGAAATACTAGGAAAAATAAAAGAGAACCGTGATCACAAAATGTAAACAAAACCACATAGGAAAAAAGAGGCAACTGCCGGAACGCCCCCTAATTTTCCAACAGATAAAAAGTCTGACCGTGATCCTGACACATGTTTATATAACCCTGTGTCTAGATGTCAGAAGATCTCTTTTGAACTAAACTCACATTCAGCATTGAGCTAAGATAGAACATATAACCTTTGTTGATTAATAGTAATTATTAATCATAACAATTATTAAGTAATTACATGAAACCTGAAGGAAAAATTGCCCGTAGTGTGTGAGTGTGTGATTGTGTGGCTGAATGAGAGTGTGTGTGTGTGCCCTGCGATGGGTTGGCACTCCGTCCAGGGTGTATCCTGCCTTGATGCCCAATGACGCCTGAGACACAGGCTCCCCGTGACCCGAGGTAGTTCGGATAAGCAGTAGAAAATGAATGAATGAATGAATGAATGAATCCTGAAATCAGCCTGAAAACATGTTTTAGTCTGTGAGTATTTTGGTATTTCTATCAATAGTTCATGCTTATACTGAAATAGGCACAATAATACATTACCCATCAGCCCCAGCATATCCTCTGACCCTGCATGTCACGTCTAAGTCATCTCAGTGAGCACTCACATCTGTTGTGCATTTCCAAATTAGCACATCTATTTAAATTCTGGTTTCTTTTAAAATCATGCTTTGTTGTTGCTTTGCCTTCCATAGCCTTTCTCATTGTTTGCAAGTTTTGCTTTTTGTGTGTGTGTGTTCGCTGTTTGTCTTTTTACCTTGAATGTATGAAAAAGTTCAGAATGAATATTGCATAGAATGGTGTGATCATGAATTATAAGTTCTAGTTATATAGTTATATGTTTCACTGGGGGTGTTTGTTATAAATGGTTTGTCCAGGGCCTAAGCATTATGCATGGCTGAGCCTGCAAATGTACCACTAGACACAGAGAATAATGATCACTGAAATTGTCAGTGAGTTTCAGTCCTTTGGTACTTCACACGCTTATCAAATACTTTTACAGGAACCTAATATTTATTAGCATTCATTCATTCATTCATCTTCTACCGCTTATCCGAACTACCTCGGGTCACGGCGAGCCTGTGCCTATCAGGCGTCATCGGGCATCAAGGCAGGATACACCCTGGACCGAGTGCCAACCCATCGCAGGGCACACACACACTCTCATACACTCACGCAATCACACACTAGGGACAATTTTCCAGAGATGCCAATCAACCTATCATGCATGTCTTTGGACCGGGGGAGGAAACCGGAGTACCCGGAGGAAACCCCCGAGGCATGGGGAGAACATGCAAACTCCACACACACAAGGTGGAGGCGGGAATCGAACCCTGACCCTGGAGGTGTGAGGCGAACGTGCTAACCACTAAGCCACTGTGCCCCCTATTTATTAGCATTATATTTCAAAATGGCTGTAATACAAGTGTGAGTCGAAGTAGAATATTTTCTCCTACGCAGAAAATATATTACACAGAAATCCGGATAGCTAGAACATTAGGTAGAACATTGGAAAAAATTAAACACTATTGAAGCATCTATTTGCAAAAAAACAATGCAAAACAACAACCAAACAAAATCTGTTGCTTTTATCCAACTAATTTTTCATGTTAAAATCCAGTATTGTCTTACATTCATTTGTGTTAAAGGGTTCTGATTTAAGTTTGAGTGCTGAGTAGTGAACTCCAACGAATACCTACAGCTGTTGAACTGTGAAAAGAGCTTCGTCATGAGCTCTTGCTCTACGTTAGTCAAGCCCTTGTTTTCCTCCTCAAAGCACCCCTGTCTTCTCATGTCTTCATGAGAGAGCATTTAGTAGGGCTGACGTTTGGGTGAAGCATTGATATGCTACTCTGCCTCAGAGAGAGAGAGAGAGAAAGAGAGAGAGAGATGGAGAGAGAGAGAGATATTAGGAGACCCACTCAGCCTCTTTGGTGTTGATATGCTGGTCAGCTCTGCTGGCCTTCACTCGCTCCAGATCTGTCAGTATTTTTCTCCCTTTTTTGCCTTTGTTCTTTCTCTCTTGTATTTATATTTTCACCTTGTGCTGTCAGTGTAGCATAGAGGAGATGTGATGTGAGTGCTAATCAATCTCAAAAAAAGAAACAGCTTGGTGGTTGCTGTGGAAACACCTGTTGAGTAAAGTAATGAATTTCACTACTCTCCTAATATCCACAAGAGACTAAGAGGATGTCTGCTTACACAGAGGTGGGAGAAATTTTGTTGCCGACAAAATGGTCTCTGTCTATTGATTCTGTATTTTTTTTTTCTTACATCAATCTGCAATCTGCAACAGGTAATCATAAAGAAGATGGTTAGCAATTGTTCACCACATGTTTCACTTTCTAGCATTTACAACCAACAATTCTGTGCAGGTGGTCAATATGTTTCATTTTCAGTGTGTCACTGCCGTGATGGGGTTTCTTGTTCATAGACGCTGGAACAGTTTTCTCACACTTGCAGATGGAGGAAGAATGAAAACAGCATTCTAGATTAATAGATCACATGGGATTTCAAAATATTCTTTCAATTCTTTCAATTCCTTTTCACTCATTAAAGCAACTGCTATTTTTTAGTGTGTTGTTAATGGCAACACCACATTAACAACTTCACATACCCTCGAGGTCACGGATATACAGCAGATGGTGGCTCTAATGATCATTCTCAGAGAAATATCTGTTTTCTGACTTAAAAAAAAAAGAATTTAAAAGAATAAGTGCCATAATCCACATGACAGCTAACTGGGCCACTGTCTGTACATGTTTTATAGCGATACAGCAAATCATCTACCAGTTGTAGGTTGCGTTTGAAGCTGTAGATTCTTCAGTACATGCCTTATGAAAAATGTGCCAGCTGCACATCTGTAGTTACATGACTTATCATACATAGTTACATGACATAAAACAGCTCTGTTGTTTTTTCTTCTAAACTTTCTATATCTGTAACATTTAAAGGTTTTTAGAATAAAAAAGGAGGCTACGATCATACTGTATATTTGTAAACACATCATTCATATGTGAGTGTGGAGCAAAGCAACCATTTGGAGATTATCTTGATCTGGGCTTCTAAACAAACTCAAGTGCAGCTGGATTGAAGTGAGAAAGCAAGTCAACCCTCACTGGAAGAGAAACAAACATGGGTTAGGTGTAGTTTTTTTTGTGACTGCAAACTTCTAAAGATTATGTGACTCTAAATGTGATTCTGTTTTCTGAATATTCGGGTTAAAAAAAAGATGAAAATAGTGTGGATGTGAACAAAATATTTTAAACTATAATAAATATATAAATAATTTTGTGTACAAAGTATATATATATATTTGTGTGTGTGTATATGTGTGTATTTATTTGTATTATGTATTATTATTATTATTATTATTATTATTATTAACCATAATAATAATATATAATATATATAATATATATAATTAATATTATTAATGCTTGCGCCATTCACTCTATGCTGACTTACACTATTTTCTGACTAAGGTTTACACACATTGAACTAAGGTTTACACACATTCTATCCTCTATTGCTATGCTTTAACATTTTTGCTGTCTTTCTCCTCAGTTATGCAAAATTACAGAATTTATGCAAATGTTCTATTGGGAAATTAACTTGGATTTGATAAATAATGTTTTAATCTGACAGAAAACTCTTCTTCTCTTTAACAGAAGAATAATGCATTCAGGATAATTATAATCCAATATGGATTATCCACCACTTTCCATCAGATAGAAATTGGACTGGATCCTCTAATTACATTTTTTTCTTTCTTTTTCTTAGATTTATTTCCATAAGTAAAATATCTGATTGGATAAAAACTGCCTTCATAGCTCCATCTACCACAACAGTCAAATCAATTACCTTCTTTAAATCTAAACTTTGTTTTTCTGCAAAATATCAGCAGTTTTAGACCAACAGACAATTACTGTTGTCTCAGAATGGCTTGAATCTACATGATAAACTTTGTTTGAGCTTATGTCACACAGGCACATCCTAAATACAATGTGGTGCACTTCTGTTCTGTATAGATGTTCTAATTCTAGTTTAAGTTCTAAAGTTTACATGTTCCTTGTGTTTCCCATCTTGAACAATGGCATGTCCTCCATTTCCTGGTGCTGCAAATGTTTCATGATGTGCCCCAGGGTCGGGTGTGAATCACAGCAGGGTTCATCTGCAGTGTAATACGCACAGAGATGACATCCAGTGCATGCCAACACCAAGAGCAAATCTAACACAGAGTACAACATGCTGACAGAATATCCCAACTGTATAGCAACATTATTCCCTCTTCTCCAGTGGAAAACAAAAGCTGTCTGCTAAACAGTGCAAACAAACTTTGAAGGCACTACTGGGACCACTAGACAGAGAGATTGGCCTCCAGAAATCTGTGTGTGCAAAACTTAAGCTGGAATACCAGTGAAGGCCATAAACTGTGGAATCTCATCTGACTAAATGCGAGATGGTTGCCAAATTCATAAGCTGATTATTAAAATGAAGCAATAATATTTGGAGATACGATGGATTTGCCCCCCCCATCCATCTATCTATCTATCTATCTATCTATCTATCTATCTATCTATCTATCTATCTATCTTCTGTGTCTCTAAAGCATGAAATTATTTGAAGAAAAAATACTAACTATTTCATTAACCATAGTAATACGTGTGTGTGTGTGTGTGTTCTGATGTGTTTAGAGAGACAATCACTGCACTTCACCAAGATCCTTGTCTCCAACTAATATAGAAGGAAATGTTAAGTGGAAGGTTATAAAGGAAAAATCCACCCAAATTCATGGCTGTTGTTGGGAAGTAAGTAAAGGGAGTTTGCAAAAAACCCTTCAGCCATGATAATATAATGATATCAGTGTCAACCTCAAAAAGAAACAATGATATGGAGTGTCCCATTTACTGGAAATGAGTGTAATGCATGAGAGGTCACAATGTCATAGAACTCAATCTCCACTGACAGCCCATCTTTTGACTTTCATTAAAGTTGTGTGTGTGTGTGTTTGTGTTTTAATAGAAACACATGTATGATTACATACAGTAGAGCATGTAGAACATGATTACATAGAAACACGTGTATGATTGAGTGTGACAAATAAAATTTGAATTTGAATTTAGAATAGAATAGAATAAAATAGGAAAAACTTCCAACCAAAGAATTAAGACTTAAACACAGTTACTTATATATCCTACAGTATTCTAATTCTAATTATGCGATATACGATAAAGTTTAGTTAATATTCTATTTTTTCTAGATTTATTATATTTGTAGTGATCGGCTAACATCTATGCAGGTCCACTTTCATAAGATTTCTTGCTTACAAAGGTCTGGATAAGTACCTACCAATAGTGAATTGCAACACCACTTACTTTTTTATACATACCCATTAGTTCATGGCTATAAATTCAAAGGGGTTATATGTCTTAATGACTACCAATTTTTAGAGAAGTGTATGCACACTTCTCTCTCCATTTACTTTTTCATTTTATGATTTTTTCACTTACCAGACAGAGTAAGTGGATGAATTAAATGGTAAATCAATACAAATCTGTGAAAAGACTTTCCTTTCTGAAGTAATACCTTTAACACTTTTACCTAGCTGAATAATTTGTGATTGGAAAAAGCTAATAATTTGATAAACTGCAGGACAAGGTGTGAGACAGAAGCCTTGATAGTTCATGAATAAAAAATAAAAGATTTGCTGTACTATGGTCATTTTTATTTAAAAAAAAAAAAACATTTAGTTATTGATTTATTTATTACTATTTTTCAGTGTAGTCCACTATACCTTTCTGGGTCCGCTTCCATGCCATGATCTGCCATATCACAACCCCTACTGTAAAAAAAGGTCCTACAATGTACCCTAAATGTTTTTGGATCTATCCCTTAAATAGTTAATGTATAAGTATGCAAGAGGACAAGAAGCCAGAACAGTTCATGACTTTACTGTTAACTCCATATGTTATGCAATACCATAGCAATTTATACAGTAGCTAGCTATAGAAACAAACTGTATGGCTTTTCAGTGAAAAACAACAACACAGTGACCCAATGCAAGTAAGCAAGGAGAAATTAATCAGTGTCCTATTTGGATACAGTTCAGTGACTGATGTTTTCAATAGGTTTACTTTCACCCACTTTGATATATGAAGGACACACTAAGCATCTTATTCCCCTCCAAGACATCAGTCATTAGATCTCTCTATCCCTCTGGTCAAATTGGATATATGAGCCTTCATTTTTGACAGAGATCTAGCTTTGGAGTTCAGTTCGCTATTCTGATAATCATAAATTATGACAATATTGATTGATATTTTAAATATGACAATAGTGAATATGACTCCAACAAGAAGTCAAACTGACATTGCTAGGTCGATACTGGCCTGCATTATAAGCTCATTATGCCAAGGATGTTGTATGATTATGTAAGGCCAATGCAGTTCAACACAAATCAATTTTAATTTCAGTTGATTTGTCAGAATATTTGAAGCAGCATTGTCTTGTCTTCTTACTGAAGGTAAGAGCACGCTAGGAACAGCCTGCCATCAGAATTCCATACACAGGATTATTATTTCACCCTGTTATCAAATTCACCAGAGTGTCTGCCAATGAGTCATATATCATGTCAGCATAGACTGACAGTTGCCATTCCTGATTGAAACTGGTCTCCCACTTTATTCAAACTGCTGGATGCCATGCTTCAACAGGACTGCTGAACTCTGTGTGCTCTGTAACTTGTGTATTCCATGGTTACATCTCTGCCCACTGGACCAATGCAGTGGGTCTAATAGTATGACAGGGACCTACATGGCACCCCTGGGCATTGCCTAATAGGAGGTGCTGTGGGTGTGAAAATGATGCAGCAACCCATTTCTAGTCTTGAAACACTCACAGCTCTGTTCCCAGCAACAGTGCCACAAATCCTCTCATGATCTGATTATTGTTATAGTTTTTAAATAAATTAAGTACTCAACGTTAAATAAAACTAATTTTTATACTTAGAGGGAATGGGCAAGGCTTATTATTAATAACAGATTTTGACTCACTACAATAACCTTCTGGTCCACACTGCAATAATCACTTATTTATTTGTAGACTATACAGTTGTACTGTAAGTGGAATATGTGTGCTAGAATCTTTTGCAAAATTATTTGAAGATATGAATAGAACCATGTCATAAATAGTGGAATACTATTCAGATACAATTATATTTAGTTAGTTTTCATGACCGAAATGTACTATTTTAAGGCCACATCTATTTAAAGAGACAAATCTGGGTTTTGATCCAAATGTCATTTTCCTGTAAATTATATTCTTTGACATCTCTACTTTCAGGAAATCAAATATATTTAGATTTCAAATCTACATAGAAATATTTTAGGTTACTATATAACATATAATGCTATATACAGTAACATATATAGCACATGCCTGTGCTGTGCTCAGTCTGCCTAAAGTTGTCAATTTGTAATCAGACACCAGATGTTAAAACGTCTTCAACGCTCATGCATGCACACATCATCATTTAAACACATCATCAATGCACACTTTGTAAATGTAGTCAACAGAATTACTCAGCAAATATTTCCCCACCACAGTTAGCACGAACAGTGAAAGTCGAGTGAATGGAGACAATGATGTTTGTGTTTAAATGCAGTGAGAATGTCTTTCTTCAAGTAAGTTGTCAAAGTTAAATGAGAACTCATCGTCCACTCTAAACTTCCACTCTACACTATATACTGTATATATACGTGATGGTATTTGCTATAACTTTATTATTGCTGTAACTTATATAACTTATAAGTTATATAATCAGAACTATACACCATAGAGTAGAAAATGTAGAAACAATTAGCATGTAAAAGGTTGAGATATTTCTAGAAATTATTATTATTATTATTATTATTATTATTATTATTATTATTATTATGAACCAGCAAGAACCCTGAACATTGGATGTGGTGTTCTCCAGTTTTTATTTATTTTAACATAAATTCCTTAATAATAATTTTCAAGCTTATTTTAATCTGTTTAGCATTTCAGACATAGTGCTATAAGCTTTGTTCTGAACAGAACTTTATTTAATTCTTTGTACAGGAAGGCAGACACTGTATTATGAAACAGCAATTAAACCCAGGCTTATGTTTTGTGTCAGTAATGCTTCAGTGTAAACCTTCCTCCCAATGACAATAGATTTGTCTCATAAGTAAAATATGTGAATAAGATAGATAGATAGATAGATAGATAGATAGATAGATAGATAGATAGATAGATAGATAGATAGATAGATTAGATAGATCAGAATATTTCTAGAACTTTAGGGAATGACGATTAGTCTAAATCACTGTGAGAGGTGTTGAGATTCAACATAACATGAATTCAGAAACAGATAAATACAAAACTATAAATGACGAAGCTTCAGAGTACCAGCCAAAGAAATAGTAATTAACCGAAAGTTTGACGTTACTGTAAGTCTCTCCTATAGAGCTCTCCCTCCACCCACACCTCCTATCTCCACAGAAGCCCTACCCTTCTTTCCTCCAGCTTATATAAATCTCAAGCAGGCCCTTAGAGTAATAAAGTCTTCATCATCACTCCAGGAAATATGCTTTGGAAGTTTCTTAAATCAAACTATGTGGAAGTAGAGACTTGTGAAGGATAAAAGAAAAAAAGTTTTGACTTTGACTTTGTTTCTTGCAATTTTGGTGAGATTCACTAAGTAGCACTGAGGTTAAAAATATGAAGGAACTGCACACGTAAGCATATGCTGTATCAAACTACACTTCACAACCTTAACATGTGAACATCTTATTCATTTATTCTTGTTAAACCATATTATTTATTATCTATAATTAATTATTCACCAGAGAATGTACTGGTGGATGATGCACAGACTTTTGCTCTATATAGTTGAAATCTGGTGACTATGGATTTTATATTATTTTAATTAGTCATGTATTGAGTATATAAAAAAGTAAATAATATGCTATGACCTTCACAGGCAGAATGGAATGGAAAGATTATTTTCTGCTCACAAAATTACACATATAACCATCTATGAATCAAGTGTCCATACAGCTATAACTCCATTAATTTGGTGAGCCAGTGTTGATGATCATCAGATGAGCATCTTTATTTACCAGCCAAACAGCGAGATTAATATTTGGCTAAACTTTGTCATGTATTTCATGAATAAGCGGGGAATAAAGAAAAAAACTCACATTAAAGTGACATTCCCACAACAATTATATATACATAAACATGTTTAAATATGGTCATATTAACATCTGCTTTAACTGCATTATTGGACTGTGAACTGTGTCATATCAAATATGTTGAATATTATGTTATGTTGAATACATTGAATATCAAATAATGGAACTGATATTATATAACCTGTTCTGTTGCTAAACTCAACATAAAGTCTAAATTTGTAATTCATTTACTCACCTCAAAGGATATGATTTACTATGAATTTTAATTGACTATAGTAAAACTTTTATAAATATAATCATGACTGGTTTAATGTCCCTACAAAGCAGAAAGTCTGGGTAAATTAACATTGTGCTCTAAAGTTAATTCACTTTAGAAAATTAATGTATTTAATAACTTTAACTGAACACACACACTCACATACATTACACATGTACAATATCTAAGTGAATACACCTCTCACATTTTTGTAAATATTTAATTATATCTTTTCATGTGACAACACTGAAGAAATGATACTTAGCTACAATATAAAGTAGTGAGTGTACAGTTTGTATAACAGTGTACATTTGCTGTCCCCTCAAAATAACTAAACACACAGCCATTAATGTCTGTGGTGCCATGTTGAATTTCCAGTGACCAGTATGAGAGAGTGAGAGTGATAACACCAAATTTAACACACTTGCTCCCCATTCACACCTGAGACCTTGTAACACTAACAAGTCACATGACACCGGGGAGAGAAAATGGCTAATTGGGCTCAATTTGGACATTTTCACTTAGGGATGTACTCTCTTTTGTGGCCAGTGGTTTAGACATTAATGGCCATGTGTTTAGTTATTTTGAGGGGACAGCAGATTTATACTGTCATACAAGCTTTAGACTCACTACTTTACACTGTAGTTAAGTGTCATTTCTTCAGTGTTGTCACATGAAAAGGTATAATAAAATATTTACAAAAATGTGAGGAGTGTACATACATACTTGCTTGAACTGAAAAGCAACTAAACAACAACAAAAGTAATAAAACGAGTTGAATTAAACAAGTGGACATTGTACGGTATACAACTATACATGTATAATATCACATACATAAAGATATCATTAATGTGATTCACCAGAATTGCACCTGGATTACTAAAAGGGGATTTTAGTTTTTTCTCTCATCATATCCCTCTTAAGATGACACAGAACACCAACCTAACATATTTTTATTGACTGTGAGAGTAACATGGCATACAGAGGAAAGGGGCTTCTACTACTTTCTGTCTCCTCACTAGCTGTGTGTGGCTCTTAGAGAATGTAAGAGAGCAGAGCATATCACATTTTATTAGATTTAAAATTATATATATAATATAAAGATAAGGTAATTTACAAGTAACCAAACATTTATCATTTTAGGAATGTATTTACAAGTACGTGTAGTATTGTGACTAAGTTTTCAGGGTTTAGATGATGTTAGAAATTTAGAACTAGAACATGGGATCTTAAACATCTTAAGCAATATTATTTATTATTAAAATACTGAAACTGAGTACAATGTCAATCCTAAAGAGCACAAAATAAAATCAAGAAGAAATAGTAAAAGAGGATAGAGTATACTTTTAAAGGTTGTTGCATTCATATCTTGTGAGAATTTACACAATGATTGAATACAGTCTTAATATAAACAAACCAATCTTTTATTTTCATTCAGACAATAGAATGTCTTTCCTGCTTTAGTATGAAATGTCAAAAACACTGTAATGTGTACTATGTAATAACATTAATTTAACTACTAATTTTCATCATCTGTGAAATAGATCCAGAAAATGAAGAAAATGCTCTCTCGACACTGGGAAGGATGCAAACAGTGTCTTTTTATTTTCATACTCCATGTAGCAGAGATCTGTATAAACATACCAAATGTTAATTTGTCATTTTATTTGTTTAAAACAATCCATGGAATGGCACATGAACAGAAGTGACATTTTAAGCCACAATAGTGCTGTAAATCCCAGATGGGAATTCCGATTAATACAAATAACGTAAAAAATAGTAGCAAAAAGGAAGCAAATCTCTCTAGCATTTTTTTGACATGTGCTTCTCATTTATTAGGCAAAAGGCAAGGTTGATTGGATTTCAAAATCGACCAGGCAAAGATTAAATCCAGGCTTCTGATAGCAGATGACATTACCCTTCTTCCTAACCCTGGCCTGCTGCCACTGTAATTAAGTCATAACATTGCCAATAAGATGTTTATTACCACTTCGCAGAAAGAGGAGTCATCAGGATATATGTTGAAACTGCTTCTCTGCACTGCCATAGACATGAAGAGAAGTCACTTATTGCATTCAAAACAAAATTGTAAGCATGATTACTTGGATTATTGGACATATTTCATAATGTTTTTCAATATGGAGTAAAACACTCGGGGCATGCTGTAAAAAGAAACTAATTAACAACAGGTTGGTGTGTTGTGCCTCAGTGCACCCCAATTAGGTCCCCATAATAGCACATCCTAAAAGGTTTTAATGCTCTTACACTATACCATAACAATTTGCCAATGAATAATATTTTCAATTTATCAGTGAATGACATACCTAACAATCTAGCAACCACAGTGTAAGGAAGAGGAGGTGAAATTCATGTGAAGAATAAACACAGCTTTAAGAAATCCATGGTAGAAATATGAAAAATATCTGGCAAACATGTAATTGTTGTAAACAGGCAAAATATACGGTAATCAGAATAGCAAGGGGCTAGGCTAACAAAACACAAAACAGTCAAGGGCTAGGCTAACGGCGTTATAAGTACAAACAAAATAATGGGACATACACAAATGTGACAAACAATGAAGGCAAGAGAAATGGCTCGGTATGCAACAGAGTCGACGATAGTTCACAGTAATCTGGTGAGGGTTCCTGGTTACGGATGTTACTGGTGTTCTCACAGAATCCCCCTTTCCCCCTTTGCAGTCGGTCTGGGTGAACATTATGATGAGTGAGGGGTCCAATATGTCATTTGCATTTACCCAAGACCTCTCCTTGAGGCCTTATTCCTCCCAATCTACCAAGTATTATAGGCGACCCCAATTTCTCCCCGAATCCAAGATAGACCTGGATAGACCTGGACAGAGCATCTGTTTTGGTTATCTTGGAACCTGATTTCCAACATAGTTGGCTTGTCTAAATTCAATTTCCTGGAAAAATTTTGATTGGAATGATTTTGGGCAGGCCGCACAGCACGTCCACAATTAAAGCAAAATTGGAAACAAAGTCGACGCTGGCTTTCCTGCGGTGACACAAGTTCGGCCAATCTGTATGGGCTCAGGGAACTCCTCACAGGGAAGGTCAGGTGATGGTTCATCTCGTGGTGGCTTGTTCCTGATTATGTTGTCCAGGTGGATGGCCAGCCTGATGTACTGGGTTATCAAGAGGTTTTTATCCCGACAGGCAAGTTCAGCCTTTAGGTTGGTGTAGAGGCCTTCTTAGAAAATGGCCTTTAATGTGGCATCATTCTATATTCTCTGAGTGGCAAGAGTGCTAAATTTTACCACGTAATCCACCACGATATATAATTTGGACTGTGACGTCACACCCCTCGGATGGAAACTTAAACAATTCACAAATTTGTTGCGTGAAATGCATTATATGAGAAATACGCATTTACTGGCATCATCCTCGTAGGCCCCTGGTTGGTGATTAAAAAGTATTTTGTACTGGCAGAGAAATCCCTTGCAGCGATCAAATGAGCCATCAAACTGTTCTGGCAAAGACATGCATAATGAGTCTGACCTGGGCGTGGGAGGGTTGTGCAGGGCTCAAGCAGGTGTGTGTTGGTGTTTTACAGCGCAGTGAGTTGCTCCTGGTAGGCCTCTAGCGCTTCTCCATGATGAGCAACTAAGGCTTGGAGCTTTGCTAGGTATGCTGGATTCTCTGATGGCAAAGTATACTTTAAGGAAGCGGAAATATACAAAACTTCAGGCAAACACATAATCGTAATAACAGGCAAAAGATTCAGTAATTAGAGTAGCAAGGAGCTGGGCTAACAAAACAGACAGGGGCTAGGCTGACAGTGTGGTACAGTAAGTACAAACAGAACAATGGGTGAATAATACAGAATAATACAAACAATGAAAGCAAGAGAAATGGCTCGGTATGCAATGGAGCTGACAATACTTCACGTTGATGTTATCGTGAGCTTAGATTTTTTATAATCTCGCAACCGGAAGTAAAACCCAGAAGCACGTTTTTGTAACCCCGGAAGTCAGTACTCCGGTGAGGGTTCCCCCTGTGTGATACTGGTGTTCTCACACATAGACAGTTGTTCCCCTGAATCCTTATTTCTTTCAACTCGCTTGTCTAAATATGACAGAAACATACCTTGTCATGTTGCTCAGTAACTGAAAAGTGCAAACCTCTCTCTCCTGAAGACATTTCACTGGAAAACCTATTGACCTTTTCAAAACACTGACAACTGAGACTTCTTCCATTTTAAAAGATAACTTAACCAAATCCAAGAATAAATGTTTTGCTTTGTTGCATGTTTTAATTCACCAATATGCATGTTTTTAATTCACCTACAAAACTTAGATTATGTGGAGTGCTCATCGTGCAGGTCCTTGAGCTATTGAAATAAAAATGATTATGTTCTGGAACAAGTTTATTAGTATTAATTGTCACAACTGAAAACACTTTCTGACCGATCAGCTTTTAAAATTTAAGTATTGTGAAATAATTCAATATATACTGTACAATGAAAGAGTGATTCAGTATAGATCATATCTGAATGCATTAGTACCTCTTTTACTTCATTGCATATGCATTAGGTTTATAAACCATTACATTAATGAGGCAGTTATGTGGTGTAAATTTTCTCTGAATGTATTAATACCACTCACACTTCACCACATATGCATTAAATTTTGTACCTGGATGTCACAACTCCAATATGTATCAGCTTGGGAAAGTTTGTTGCATCTAAAGCTTAATTCATTAATCACTTCTGCTGAACTTGTACAGGTTGTGCATATGGTTATTCTAGTGCAGTACAAATAGAAAGGTTGAATTAGAGCTTTTAACTGTACATAACAACCTGCATGCTATAATCTCTCTCTCTTTCTCTCTCTCTCTCGCTCTCTCTCTCTCACACATACACACACACACACACACACACACACACACACAAATATTCATATCTGTATTCAGATTTAAGTGGCCGAAAGACTTTTATTAATCTTACTGTAACAGGATCACTAAAAACACAAATAAAATCTCACAGGTAGAAACACTACATTTCCAGAATGGTAACGTCTGTGAATTCAGACAATACTAAATCACCTGCAATTGTCTGCAAATGTAATTAATCTGAACTACAGATTGAAGAACTAATGTATTGTTTTGTGCCCAATATAGCCCAATATTTTCTAGCACATTTTGATGGTGATATTTCCCAAAATATGAACTAAGAAGCAGCCTTATAACTGACAGTCACATGTCCATGTTAATGGAAGTGTTTTTTGTTTGTTCCACAAGCTTTGCCCTTCATGCCTGTGCCCTCTGCCAGTGTCACAAAATGGTCAGACCCCAGAGGGTTAAATGAACGTAATGTATTTTGTAAATTTATAGTTTATGGTATTTTTTTTTTATTTTCTACCCAAGCATGCCAAGCAAGCAAAAAACTCATTCCTGCTTCTGCTGTCTGTTCCAATCCTGTTCCAATCCAAAGACAATCCTAATTTCTACTGTACCTCCAACAAAACTATTTATGTCTACATTCCAAAATATGTACACACATTTAACACCCGGTATATAAATGTTTCACACTAACTCATTTAAAAGTAGGGTGAGCACTGCTTATTCTTTTAGTTTGTGTAACCTGCTTTGACAATTTTGCAGTGTTAACCTTGTGTTGTGAGACCAAACATATACAGTGTGAAATTATGCTGTTTTATAACATTTTTTGTGAACAGTAGGTACAAATAGTTATTTTTGTTTACTTTTCTTTCTTTTCTTTTGTACTTTTCTTGACTTAGAACAGCTTAAACCTGGTGTAAATGCACAAGACAAGCCGTTATTTATACCGGTTGCACACTGTATTTATCCAGATATGATTGGTAGCACAGCAAATAGACAAATTTGAACAGTAAACCAGGGTTTAGGAATGTACCTTATGAACAGTTTGATTATACTGTAAATACCCAGGTTAATCGTCAAACCCACGTTTTGACTCAAACCCAAAACAGAATTCGCAAACAGATTTAACATTCCAAATTAAATAGGACTTTGGAGGACATATTAATAACAAATACAGTAGAATACTGATCTAAATCGGACCAAGAAGACAAACTAAAGATCACACATCATATAGTTCTCCTATTGTGATTATGCCAGTTTTTACATTTTGCCAATTTTGATATTTTTGGCAAATATTTAACAATGCTGTTGATTTAATGAAAGTTTTGTTTTGATAAGTTTAGTTTTAGATCAGATGAATAAATTCATCATCAGTCATCTGTCTTCTGCTTTGTAACATGGAAAAGCATAAAATATGCAAGGTGTCGATGATGAATTCTCTGCATTTGCATGGAACTTATTTTTACTAGATGTTTATTAGACATCAGGTAGGAGTAACTCAGACCTCAGAGAAGCATACAACTCAACATTGTCTCATTCTTACAACTTACCAGATGCCTCAATTTATAAGTTGATTTGTTTAAGTGTTAATTAGCGCATGTTCATTTTCAGTTTACTATATTTGCGTGACCTTAAACTCTATATGAACCTCCTTCTTTCACTCTTATGTTATGTTTTTCAGATTCATAGTCATTTATTAGCAATGATATAGATATATAGCAACATATCATTCTTTATATTATTAACCACTGAGCACTTCTGCTTGATGAATTTGCCATAGTCTGGAACAATGAAAGGCAATTAATAAATTATTACTTTATGCTATTAAAATGGTACATTACCTTAACCTACATAAAAAAGTCTATAATATATCACAGTCTTCAGCAAGTTTTTAATGTTCATTCTCTTGTCTCTGTAATTAATATCTGCAGATATATAGATCGGCAGATAGATAGAAGGATAACAAGTTAAAAATATTATTTCCAAATGTGCAGTGTGGAATCTGGTACACTTGACAACTATTTGACAGTTTTGTGTTATTAGCTAGCTCAAAGGTGATTTAGAAATTTGCATGTATAATACAAAGTACAACCTTTTGGAGCACTTTGAACACTGCAATTCTAAATCAGTCCACCCTCTACACTGAAGTGCACCATTTTTATTTATTTTTATTTTGCAGTTGTTTGAATCTATTGAAAATCTCATGCTTTTACACAAGTCATTCATTATAGCTTATGAACAATATGGACTCAACCATGGTAACTAGGAAATTTTAAATAGCCAAGTGAAATGGTGACAGCAAGTTGCTTTATCTGAATGTTATGTGATGAAAAAGTTCTGTCATTCTTTTTTTTTCCATTATATTCATGTTACGTTAAAAGAAATTTCAACCCTGTTAAGCAGTTAAGAACAAAATATAGCCACAGTCAGGAAGGAAACCTGGTATAAAATAATGAGATTGTTGCCTGAGATGTATGTTTTTCTGATATTCAATGTTGAAAATTGATTTCAAATTGTTCTATTTTATATTTATTTTAAATGTTCTATTTTTATATATTGCAAGATCTTTTTGAAATGCAACAAAAATGGTCATTAAATATCCTGAAAATAAGTGATTTTACTAATTGTAGTTAACAATATTACAATATTTGCTATAGAAAATGATACAGCAATGTTACAGGAACATTTTCTGAACATAAATAACTGTAACGTTTAGAAAACATTTCGCTAATCTAAAATCGTTAGCTGTGTCAATTCCAATCAGTAGGACTTTTTACACCAACAGACTATTGTTTGACTGAAGATGTTAAACTTTATATTTTACCTTTGTACCATAAATATTTTCCCATTTACACTATAGCTGACTAGACCAGAACTAACCCATCAGATCTGAGAAGGATATGGATGTCTTCCTTTAGCTTTAGACAGCCTCCTTCTGTAAAGAACATTGGTTTTCCACTCAGCTAACACTACAGCTCTGCCTGATAGCATTGTCTGTCTTACCTGAACTATCACTCAGAACTCTGTCCCACTCAATCTTCTACTATTGTGGCAGTGTATAGAGGAGTAGTAGCTTTGTGTAGTCATACTGCCAGTTCCTAGCTTATCTCTTTTTGTACTATACTGATATCTTTTTGTACTGAATGTGCTTATTTTAGCACTGCAGGTTTCTTGGGTTTCCTTCCTCCTCTGAAAAACATTCCAGTAACAGGGATGGCTATGTTAAATTGCCACTATATGTGAATATGTGATTGAATGTAATATTCTCAGCTAATTCCCAGTGTTCCCAGAGCCACCATGACCTGGATAAAGTGGTAACTGAATTAATGTGAGGTTTAATGTCTTTATAGATTTCCTGCTAGTCCTGCTAATTTCTCATTAAAGAGCACAATTTCATTTCCTCCTGCTGTTTCTTTTGTATTTCAAACTAGCCTAATCAAATGTAATTAAATGCAACATGTCTTCATGCAGCATGGTTGTTTCATAGATTTATATTCAATTTGTATAATTTGTGCAGGTATAACACTTACTATTTTGCTAAACTGCTTTTTATTGTGGCTTAATGTGCTCATTAACCCCTCATACCACCCATGCAGGTTTCTAAATAGCTAAACAATTTGACTTAAATGAGAGTTAATGTCTTTAGGAGCATTGAACAGACTTTATCCCAGGAGCAGTCCTTTATTTTTATATTGGGGGATTTTGTTTTGCCTTTTTTATGGGTGAAAATATGGTAATAGCTCTCATTTACCTGAAAATTTGCCATATTAGAGGTGTTAAGTGAGCAGACTTCACAAAGCTAGTGCAGTGTAACACTCTTGACGCTCTTGACACTCTTCAAGACTCTATCTCTAATTATTTAATAAATTAAAGAGCCTTCCATTAATGTAAGTACAGCAAGTATAATAACTAACAGCAGCTCATGCAAATACATTCTTATATTCAATTCAATTCAAGTTTAATTTTACAATTGACATTGTCTCATTGTCTTTACAGAACATAAATAGAGGTTTTTATAAAGAATAATATAAAGATTTATATAATACAAAATTCAAGATCAATATTAGATATATTTAAATGTGTATGTATTTATCCCCAATGAGCAAGTCTGAGGTGACTCAGGCAGCCTTGGCAAGGAAAAACTCCCTTGAATGGAAGGAAGGAACCTTGAGAGGAACCAAACTCAAAGGGGAACCCATCTTCATATGGGTGACACTTGGGGGGTGTGATTATAAATATACAGTCTGACAAATGTTGTATTTATGCAAAAGCAGGATGACATTAATAACAATGTAGCTTAAAGTCAGTAAGCTTAAAGAGGGCTAATATACTGAAGATATATTAGATATTAGATATATACGAATAATATACTGTTCAGACTGCAAGTCTAATATATTTTCTTTAAAACCTGAAACACTTAATCATCATTAATCAATTTCCAGGTGTCATCGTTTTCATGTTGGGATTTTGTTTTCATCCTGGTTTTCCTTTTTTGGCACTTGATTATAAACAGGGACATTCATCATTTTTTTAACACTCATTAATCAGGTGAGTTTATATGCAGGGCTGCTGCAAGACCATGTCTCCCTAGTAGACTCCTAGATGCTCCTGCTGTAATACTTTTAATTAAGCTTGTCCTGATGTAACTGTGCTGATTTGCATTTTACTCACTTCCAGAATCCTAAAGTCCTCTACTCTCACCTTGGACATTTAATTGAGGCCACACCTTTTCACTGTAGCCTATTTCCCTCTTCACTATCAGCCACTTTGGGGAAAAAGAGGGAAGGGACCCAGTGGTGGCCTTCATTAGGAAGAATAATTACTGAAAGACCTTCAGCAAATTAATTATTTATTGTCAAATAAAAAAAAAGTATTCCAAGAGAATAAAAATTTTGTATTTTGTATGGCATTATATGAAGAGTTAAAGACCGGCTTGTATTTGTGTGAAATGACCAAATGCATTGCTTTGCATTTGTGCATATTTATAACATTACATAATGTTAGACTTGTTAGAAAATCCTTTGACTATTTAAAAGGAAGCCAGGTTTACAAGACATAGGATATATTATAGAGATGTGCACTCTTGCATCTAAAATTAAGTTGGAAACATTTTTCTATTATATGGATGCGAGAGCAAAGGATACACTAAAGACAATGTAGATAATGACATATGAATGCAAAGTCACATTGAATTGGTCAAATAAATTATTAAATCGACAAATCAAATTATCATCACATAATCATGGAAAAATAAGAAGTAATCCCGCAAAAGCTTTCCTAAAACTCTCTTGGGATCTTCCACATTTTTATAAAATGAGATTTACTTAGATTATGTAACTAGATATCTGAGAACACACAACTTCATGTGTTGTTCCATATAGATCTGACAGTGAAGCTCATCGATCATATGTCCAGTAAGTGCAGACCTTCCGGCTGGAAATGACAGCATAATTCAATTCAGACACAGCTATTCCAGCTTTCATCAGTAGTGCCAGTGGTGCCAAATTATAAAATCCTTTGTTTATATTGTCAAAGGAAGCAGGTCTCACATTATGGAGAGTGATTTTTTTTAAATTTTGGCTGTTCTTGAGTTGCTAAATCATGTTTGATTCTCTAAAAACCCAATTAAAAAAGAAAGGCCATATACCATCCAGCAAGATACATTCTGTATTCAAATATCATTTTTCTGCTCAGGTTTCATTTGTTGTTCATTATCATATTTCATGGAGGAAATGAATATATACTGGAAAGTGGCAGTATTTATTTATTTATTTATTTATTTATTTATTTATTTATTTTTTGTATAAGTCTATAATATCTTCACAGAAGCCTTACCCAGGTTTCTTCCTTGTTATGATCATCTCCTGTTGTGTAATATCTAACTCTGTACATCCTACACTTTTCTCATTCTACTGACTGTCCCCAAAATCAAGGGTAATTTTTATTCACTCGGATAATTAAAGTTTTTAAGGCCAATCTCAGTGATAGATATATGAGTTTATAGGAGCTGACAAGGGACATTACACTAGCAGCATTAGAACTGGCAGACTGTCAAACTGCACAGTGGACAATGATCCAGAAGCTGAGCAGGAGAATACAGAAGAGCTCTGTGTTCTGGGGCCAAGGCCAGTGGACTGGTTTAGGCTGTGTACCATCCAGCCAGTCACATTGTGCTGGGACAGAGCGGATGCATTAGTGTGCTTTAAAAGATAGAGGCGCAACTCAGGAGAATGCTTTTGTCTGGACAAATGACAGATTGTTTTTGTCTGCGAGACTTACTGGTCTTTTGAATTTGCCAAAAGAGTGGTTCCTGCTGAGTCGGCATCTAGTGCTTGGCATTTTTATTCCCAGTAAGTCAGTGAAAGTATTGAAAATGGTCAAGAAAAATAGTCAAAATCCATTTTAAACCAAAATTTTTTTTTTTTTAGAAATGCTAATTTTAAACCTCACATGCTGCATGTTGAATTGCGGTGTTGAATCACTCTTTCTCCTTCTGTATCACTTTGGGTTGCCACTGTCACTTTTTTATGACTTTTATTGTGGTGCAGGCCAACTTCTATTTGCATATGAATCTTTAAAATGGATGAGAGAACTGGGCAAGATAATTATCTTAATTAAAATTGCTGTTACTGGGAAAACATGAAATAAAGACCATGCCTTGTTCAAATACGCCACACAACCATTTCCCTGAGAACATCCATGAAATGTCAGGAAACCCTTACCAGAATCTTCAGAAAGATCATATATACTACTCAGATATTCCCTTCATAAATAAATAAATAAGAATATGAATGAAACAAGGTTATATGCACTTTACATTCACAGTCTCATTGCATTTTGCCAATTTATGTGAATTTGTAGCATCATATCCAGTGATTTTACGATGCAAATTAAAATGCTACCAGGTGTTACTGATGAGTCTGTGGAAATGGACATGGTAAGATGGTAACATGATAAAATGATGGATCTTTATCTTCTTACTTCATCCTTTTATCTCCTTGTAACTTCATAAAATTGGGGGAAATATTGCATTCTCCTTTCTGATTAACTTTGTAAAAGACCTCTGCATATTGTGAAATGCATACTAGGCACAATACAAAAGGCTTGCTAATTTGTAGAGCTAATTTTATTTCATTACAGTGGAAGAAAAATCTGCTCATTTACTGTCATTTCCCCCTCCAATTTCTTTGTTCCTCCGCCCTTTTATTTATGACACCATGCTAATTCGCAAAATAATTTAATGAACCAGAGATTAACCTGGCCAGATAGAAATTTCCCCTTTAAGTTTTCATTCAACCGGCTTAATAATTAAGAAGTATCAACCCCCATGAGCTGCTGATTTCAAACTCTGATGCCGGCAACTCTGCTCTGAATTAAAAATAAGGATGACAATCAAATTACAAGTGATTACTATCAGGTAATCACATTGTCGGCATGTCCATTTGCTCCTTTGTGCTGGAAAGGTAATTGGAGCAGGGCTCATTACAATGGTGAGGCACATGATCTCACTGAACAAAAGAGACACACATTCCATTAGTCTGTTGCTTTGTCTTGCTCTGTTCTGCAGATAGACTTTCTAACATTTAAAGCATCATATTCACATCATATCTCTTGTTTTATTTTGTATCTACGATCGTGTATTTATATGGTCATGTGCATACAAATCTGAGAGTACTTTTGTGCTGACAAGTGTCCATTTCAGACAAAAGCCCATTGTCCTAATTCTCCTTCTTCTCAAATCATTGCTGACAACCTTTCTTGGGCACCACCACCACCACCACCACCACCCCCTGTTTCTTTACTGGTTTTACTGGTATAATTCACATTTAGACTTGCTTTTCTGTTATCTCTATCTATTTATCATCTTTTAATGCTAGTTTTCTGCAGAAATGCGTAACATCTTTTGCATCTTAAGAGAGCCAAGATTCACTTCTGAAACTGAGCACTTGATCCGTAAACGTTGCTCAGCCAAATCAAATCTTAATTAGTCTGTAACACATGGTAATGCGGTTTTAATATGTGATTATTATAGAGGTGTATGGGACTGAATGTGAAAGGCATGTGAAAGTACACTGCAAAAAATGGTGTGCCATGTCATATCTGAGAATCATAGGTGGTGAATAAAAACGAATGAATAATGTGGAAAAAAAAAAAATAAATAACTATGAAATAAAGTGAAAAAAATAATAAATCATGCAAAATGTAACGTTAAATTAATTGATTCATGTGACAGCTGTGAAATTAGGAATCATGCAAAATTACTGAATGAATCAAGTGACAAAAATCACATGAATAAATGATTCATGTGAAAATTTTAAGTGATAATAAATAAACCATGTAAAAAAAAATCACATGAGGAAATGAATACATCGTGAAACATAATGAAACAAGCGTCTAAAGGGATACATAGGATTCGAAGCTCATATGACTGTTTGAAAAGAGCTTTTTCGTTATTGTGTTATTCTAATTTAACCCTTGATAACACATCGCACCGAACAGCAACCAATAGTCACATGGTAAACATTACACACTTCATTGGCAGGGAAATTGTGTATATTCAGATTGGAATACAATGGAGGCAAATCACAACCAAAGCGCAGCCTAAAAAATTTACATAGTTATATGATGAGAGTTCTGAGCCATTAATCTTTCTCCACACTCTCACCCTCAGCAGCCGTCTATAATTTCCACACTCATTTAGATTCTTTAGGGGACACTTTGGAATAGCTGTAGCTTAACTGAATGTACCATGTCAAATGAAAGGCTCATTAACAAATTTTAACAGTGCAGTCCATTTCCATTCATTACAGCCTCACGGTGGGGGCTGTACAAACTTTTAGTAACAGCTCACACTTGTTGTTACACCTTACTGTAAAAGGATTAATAAGGTAGGAAGAAATGTGTTTAGAAAAGCCAGCAGCATGAATCTGACACTGACAGGAGTGATAAGAGTGGCTTTATTACTGTCTCACTCTCTTATTTTCAGATGCCTGGTGGAAAAGCTATCATTGGTGCTGATCTATTGCTAGAGGCAGAGTGAAGGTTCCGAGAAGTCACTATTAGATTTGGGCTGATAGGATGTATCTCTCTTGCCTGGATACAGCATTGCACTAATGAGCTGGAGGCGGAAATGGTTTCAGTAGGCTGATGGATGATTTGGGAGAAAGGGAGATGGAGCTGTAGAGTCGTTTACTGGAATGCACTTTACACTGTGTTCAATTGAGTCTCACTAGATGGCAGTGTTCACACTTCTTCTGATTAAAGACACATCAGAGGAGATTTGCTTTACCTTTACAGAGTGCACTAGTTGGATAGCATAGATCATGACTTTGCATCTCAGCAATAGTCCGCAGCATTTTACACCAAAGCTAATTCCTTGTAGTGGGTCCCTGGTTTAATTCCTAAGCATGAGTTATGGCGTGTGGAGATTTTCACTGTCTTCCCTTTATTCCCTTTGTTTTTTTTTGCATGGACTCTAGTTTCTTTCCACCTCCTAAAGCATGCCAGCAGGTGCACTGCCTACAATAAATTGCCCTCAAGTTTGAATGAATGTGTGGACATGGAGCATTGCATTGTACTTGGTGCCCAGGTACATCCAGGATGTATTTTGCTTTCATGCCAAGTGTTCCCATGATGGGCTTTGGATCATCTATGCTGACCAGGATAAAATGGTTGCTGAAGGTAAACGAGAACGAATGGCTGCAGTGGACACCATATAGGAACTTGCAATCTCTGACTTTTTGCTTAATTAGCGAGCGTAGATTTCGCATGAGATATATCTGTGTGAATGTAAATGGGTTCGCCTCAATCCAAAACTATGCAAGCTTTGGTTTCTGATTATCTTGCACTGAAAAACCATTCCTTTATATACAGTTCTTCCAGGGGATTTGAACTGAGTTTGAAAAGTCATGCTTTGCTTAATCAAAACTGAATTGTCACTGAGCAGATCTTTTCCCAGCTACATTTGCAATGCTGTTTGCCTGCGGTTGAGTGTTTTTAATGTCAATGAGCTTTGAACCAATTCCTTTTCTGTAGAATTCCTTAATTAGCAAGAACGACATAAAGAATCTCTTAGATTTCCAGCTCGGGTTTATGCAGAGCTTTAATGTTTTGCTGCCTGGATATCATTGCTGGCATTCAAATCAGTACAAGATCAAAACCCTTATGTTTTGCTGGTTGAACATGAGCAAGTTAATATTACATAAGACAACACATGGGCATAATGCTTTATTCAACTTGATAATAATGATATAGTTTCAACTTTTTGTCAGTTTTATTCATTCTACCTGAATGATTACCAATGTTTGTTTGCATTTGTAACCAAAACCCTGTGTAAAATATTTTAAAAAATCTACTTTGGCCATATGATACACTATATTGCCAAAGGTTTTGGAACACCCCTAAACCAATCAATTGAATTTGAGTGTTCCAATCATTTCCATGGCCACATGTGTATAAAAATAAAGCACCTAGGCATGCAAACTGCTTCTTCAAACATTTTTAAAAGAATAGGTTGCTCTCAGGAATTCAGGCATGGTGCCATGATAGGTTGCTGCCTCTGCAATAAGTCTACTAAAGTCACTACTAAATATTCCACAGTTGACTGTTAGTGGTATTATAACAAACTGGAAGCAACTGTTAACAATAACTAAGAAAACAACAGCAACTAAACTACGGAGATGTAGGCCATGTAAAATCACAGAGAGCGATCAGCATATGCTGAGGCTCGCAGTGTGCCACAGTCACTAACTTTCTACAGACCTCCAAGTTTTGTGTGGCTTTCAGATTAGCTGAAGAACATTGTGCAGAGAGCTTTGTGGATTTTCCATGGCTGAGCAGATGCAACCAAACCTTACAGTACTTCACCTAGTGCAATACAATGCGTCGGATGCAGTGGACTCATGCCACCACTGGACTCTAGAGCGGTGGAGACGTGTTCTCTAGGGTGACAAATCACACTTCTCTGTCTGACAATCTGATGGACAAGTCTGGGTTTGGCGGTTACCAGGAGAACCAAGAGTACTTGCCTGACTGCATTGTGCAAAGTGTAAAGTTTTTGTGGAGGGGGATTATGTTGTGGGGTTGTTTTTTAGAGGTTGGGTTTGGCCCCTTAGTTCCAGTGAAAGGAACCCTTAATGCTTCAGCATACTAAGCCATTTTGGACAATATCATGCTCCCAACTTTGTGGGAACAGTTTGGGGATGGCCCCTTGCTGTTGACTGCGAACTAGTGCACAAATTATGGTCCTTAAAGACATGGATGAGAGAGTTTGGTGGGGGAGAACTTGACTAGCCTGCACAGAGTCCTGATCTCAACCAGATAGAATACCTTTGGGATGAATTAGAGCGGAGACTGTGAGCCAGGCCTTTTTTGTCCAACATCAGTGCCTGACCTCACAAATGCGCTTCTAGAGGAACAGCCAAAAATTCCCATAAACATAGTTCTAAATCTTGTGAAAAGCCTTCCAAGGAGAGTTGAAGCTGTTATAGCTACAAAGTGTGGGCCAACTCCATATTAAACCTTACATTAAGAATGTGATGTCATTAAAATTCATGTTCATGTGAAGGCAGATGTCCCAAAATATTTGGCAATATAGTGTATATATGTGTTCCCTGTTGAAAAATGCTACAAAATGGAATAAAAGAGATTCAATTAATAAAAAGGTAAAAACTGATTAACTAGATGTGTGGCACCCTGATTGTGAAACCACCCTGAGTAGGATTGAGCTCTGTTTGTGATCTGTTTGTGCTAGACACCAACATGTATTCAGAGGTCAGACTTACAATAGATCAAAACAGACTGGCTTGTCCAACTCATATGGGTAAAACTCTTCGATGCTTGGAATCGGCAAGCAGTGTAAAAGGAGGTGATAAAGGACAGGCTGTTTTCTGAACAAAGGATTAATTCAGCTGCTTGGAAAAGCATTATCGTACCTAGCAGAGACACTTGGCTAAGCATTGGCATGAAATCACTTGGCTCTGCTTAATAGTCATGGGACATTGCTGTGTAATTAGGTGTAACTCTGCCCATTTTTTACCCAACCATTTTCCTTTAATGTGGTATCAAATCAATTTTCTTTCCCTTCTATCCCCTCTTATTTTCTTCTTTATTATTAATGGGTTTTTCACCAGAAATTTCATCACTTTCAAAGACACTGCAGAAAAGAATATGTTAAGAATATATTTCACTCGAAAAAAAATGGTTTGCATGATAATTATTTCTTTAAGCCACCTGAAACTTTTTCATTTGTGAGACACATAAATGTCAATAGAAACAATCCCTTGACCTTCAGCATGTAGAGAATCACACACACACGCACACACACACACACAAACGGAAGAAACAAAATAGCTGCGCTAAGGAAGCTCACACATACATGGGGAAAACATGCTAAAATCTACTAATAGATATCAAGCTAATCTCAGTCATGAACCAGGGATAGAGACAGATACCATATAGATACCATATCTATTTTCTCCAACTATATATATATATATATATATATATATATATATATATATATATATATATATATATATATATAGAGAGAGAGAGAGAGAGAGAGAGAGAGAGAGAGAGAGAGATGAGCCAGATACGGTTGAAAACGAGTATCCGGTACGGATAAAGCACTTCTGCCGAGTACAAGTATTATACAAGTAATATGAGTCAATATCTGTGTTCGGATTGAATGAAAATCATCATTGGGTATCTGATTGTGTCAGCGTTCTGTGATAGGCTAGTCACAGCGCCCCTCCCCTATACACATACAGATGTATTGTGTTGCTGTGTCTCGCTCTGCTCACTCACAGTCACACACAGAACAGCTCTCTGTCTCTCCCTCAGTCACTCGGGTTCGCGGGTCTTTTCCGTTAACGTTTAGGGTTTCTTCAGCTTTTTACTTCGGGTTGTAACGTTAATAATACGTACTTACTAACCAGTAGAGTTCTGGTAAACGTGGGTTCGTTCAGACGTGGTGCTTGCTTGGTAGAATGTGACTCGCATTGCGTCTCTGCCTGTCGGAGATTTTTTTCTTTTTTAAACCTTCAGCTGTCTCTAACCAGTAACCAGACACTGAGTGTCTGACATGTTTTTGCTGTATTTCATAAAAACATAAAGGTAGTAAGTTAGTGTTATAAATATTACAAATTAATTATTACCGGTTAAATCCCCGCCCATTTGAAGACAAGCCCCGCTTACTTCCGGGTTAGGCCCCACCCACTCTGAGTACGGATACAGATACAGATAATTCATATGGGTAACAGATACGGATACAGATACAGATAATGCTGTACTCGCTCATCCCTATATATATATATATATATATATATATATATATATATATATATATATATATATATATTTATATATATATATATATATATGTGTGTGTGTGTGTGTGTGTGTGTGTGTGTATATGTATAAGTATACAGAAATTATCTTATTTACTTAGAAGTATACAGAAATTAGCTCTTTCTAGCCTCCTTAGTAAAGCAATGTAACTGTTTTGCAAATTCCTTACATCCTATCATTAATCATTCCAAAGAGAATAATACAAAATTCATTTGTTTCATGAAAATAAATGTGTCCATGTTTGCATGTGTCCACTCAGAGTGAGTTTAATTCCATTGCAAACTCACTCTAATATTCTCCTAACTCAGTCCTCACTCTGGAACACATAATGGTATAAATGCTCCATTTGCATGATGTTGTCTTGTACACCTATATGCAAAGGATGGGTAAATCCTATTACGTATCGCCTTGTAAAGTAAATGCTATCCATTATTTCCATGAGCCAGACCCTGGACATGATAGTAGATAGAACATTGCTCTTATCAGATGATGCAGGATAATTAGAAACTCAGTGGTGTGTTTAATCGGGCAAATGAAAAATGCTACCGCTTACTGTGTTACTGCACGTCATCCGGCCCACATGTCTTCCTATGCACTGTAGCATCCTTTCATTCTGTTTTTCACTTCTCTCAATCTGTTGGCATTCCACTATTCAGAGAGTGAATGGATGGCTAAAACAGCAGGCAATGATGAGTCGAGCAAATGCTGTTTTATAGATTTAGCAAAATCGCTATAATATAAAAGAGCGGCTTTATCCTATTGTAATTAATATTATAGTATTATAGTAATTATTTTTTTTTTCTTATTGGTCCTTATTATAGATGTTTTGGTTATTCTAAAATTACAATTCATACTTTGATTTGTAAAGTGTTCATTCTTAGCTTAGCTCTGTTTAGAAGCATCATAACATTTGATGATCAGATGAAATCAGATTAAAGAAAAGAATGAATCTGAGAGACTCAAACCAGATCACCTGTTGACCTTGATCTTGAAGAACAGTTTGCTCATCTGTATTGGGTCTCTCTCCTGGCCTCTTCATTGGGAAGTGAATTCAGACTAATTGGTCTCTTTATTTTGGCTGCTACTTGAGTCTACAGAATTAAATCCCCTGAGATTAGTGAAACACTAATACTTGGCCAAGAAGAGACTAATACCACATGTGAACCCTGTTTCTTCATTGTTGTCTTAGCACAGGCTTTAACATTCTCCTCTCCACATTACACATGAAGGCAGGGGTCAGAATGGATCATTTCACCATTAAAGAAAATCACAGAGCTACAGTAGCTCAAATTCAACACGCACTATGTTCTTTAAACATAAGCCCTCTAAATTTCTAATGAGAATTAAAATAGAGGCTATTAGCATATATTACTGTAATCCTTTTTCATTTTATCTTGGATAGAATAAGATGAAAGCGATTGTTTTCATGGATTAAACAAAGTGTGAAACATATATTAATATTTTTTTACAACTGATTTTAATAGGAATATCACTTCTATTCTGTATAGTAGGGCTCTGTTTTTTTATTTATTATTTATTTATTTATTTATTTATTGTGTATCCAGAGCGAGTCCTTTCGACAGCATATGTAAAGTAGGAGCACACACACACACACACACACACACACACACACACACACACACATCACATCACATCATTCCATCCTTAGATGGAACACCAGGCCATTACAGAGCACCACAGACACTCTCACACAGTCCGTCACACCTAAGTGCAGCTCAGTCATAAATTCACTTCCTGGAATGTTTAAAGTAATGAATGTGACAAATAATTAATGTAAATAATCTGCCTACCTGCATGTTCCTGGATAGAGGGGATGAAACCTGGAGGACACACAAAGACATGGAGAGACCATGTACTGTGTTTAGTGGAAAGATTTACCTCTGATGCTTAATGAGAGGCTTACATCATACAGAGGGATATACCATACAGAGAGATACTCCATACAGAAAGATACCTCATACAGAGATACTCAATACAGAGGGATACTCCATACAGATATACTCCATACAGAGATACTCAATACAGAGGGATACTCCATACAGATATACTCCATACAGAGATACTCAATACAGAGGGATACTGCATGCAACGGGATACTGCATACAGATAGATACTGCATACATAGGGATACTCTGTACAGAAGGATACAGCATACAGTGGGATACTGCATACAGAGGGATACTCTGTACAGAGGGATACTGCATGCAACGGGATACTGCATACAGAGGGATACTTAATCATAGGGATACTCCATAAAGACAGTAACCGGGGCCCAAGACTGCACCTCCATGCTGCTCTGAGTTGTAATTTTGTCCACAATATGCTTATCTACAATAGTATTCTTGAGAGCATTCATATAAATATTTTCAAAGGTTGAATGTTTTCATGAATAAGCAAGGAACCCTGCAGCAGAGTCACATAAGACTAATATGAATTGCTTTGTTGAAGTCGAAGACATCTACGTGTGCATGTAAGTGTGTACGAGTCAATGTGAGGGCATGTGCGTGAGGACATCCTACAAGGCTAAACTGTGTTGAAATTCAGGTTGGTCTTATTACAGCGGTAATTCCTTCAGCACATTCCTTGAATAATGGGAGATGATGGTAATGATGTTTTAATGGCCTGCACAGTGCCCAGTGGCAAGATTCTAATACCCCGATTTGCCTCCACTGCATGGTGAGAGGGAAGATTAATAGAAAACGAAGAGCCATTATATCAACGCAAGAAATCAAATCAGACCACACTACCAATCTCAGCTTTCTCTCTCCACCTCTCCCTCACTAGCTTTTGCTCTCTTTATTCGGCTTTCTTCCTTTGAGACATCCGTGCACCCCTCCCTTATTCTTTTCTTAGCTATATTTTTTCTTTTCAACACTGATTCTTTATTCTAGTCCCCATTTCAAAAGGAGCCAGCAGATTGGATTTTATATATTGCCATTTGACTTTAATGGGAAAAGACAGAGCTATGAAAGGCAGGTGTTCTGTAATGCGCAAGAAGAATCGTGAGACATGGGAACAAAAGCAGATATGCAACTTGCTTCAAATATTTAAATCCAAGTGATTAGTTATAATTTGAGATAGCCTGATCTGTTTTGACAGTCAACAACATATTTGATCTTTTAGCCACTTCACCAACTTCACTATTATCATAATGAAATCAAAGCTAAAAGATATCACATGGCATATTTGCACACTTACACAGCAGAGTTTGAGCAAATCATTCAGAAAAGCAGAGCAAACATGTTGTAATGATACTAATATTAAGGACGTTATGCATGATTGCACACAATGGTGACTGTTTCATTACCCTGACAAGGAAAATGTCAGCAGAAGTTTTTAATAAATAAAATCAGTCAGTTCTGTGTTTGCCAAAAGCACTACACAGTTAAAGCGACTGGGAGAAAGAGTGTTCAATGTGATGCTTACTCCACCATTTAACATTAAACTTTGTGCTGCATTACTTTTAAGAAACTTAATCCAGATCCTTTGCTTGACATTACTGTAAATCGTTTCCCCCCTAAAACATCATTGACGTTTTATAATTCTTGCATGCTTGGAAACTTAATTAATAAATTGCAGATTTTACCTTTAATACTATAGTATTTCAGCCATTATGATTAAATCGATCAGTTCTTGTGTGGTCATAAAATCCATAGATATCTATATTCCAGACATTCTGAACTATCAATAGATAATATTGCATGAACTGAACATTCTAGAAAACCCTTCCTTCCAAACCAAATACAACACACATCATTCCAAATTAATCAGAATAACATAAAATCATTATGTCAGTTAGAAGTGTTCAGATAGGCTTGAAAGTCTATATAACTATAGTACAGTGCAATTGCCTTGTAATTGTATATAAGTATTCTTGCCTATTGTCACAAAATATATAAGACAAGATAACGATATAATTGATAATCCTGACAGATTGTGCAGATGATGAAGTTAAAAGCGCGTTGTAGATTTTTGGAGTCTTCTGCTGCCTGTAAGGCCATTTGCAATTGTAATGACAACATTGACAATTCTCCTTTTCACTCTAACCTCTAACAAGCCATATGCCTTGTGGGCTTGCTCTGAAAAGAGTCAGAGTTAATAATCTTTATTCTTATAGAACCAGGGATAATTTCTGGCCCAAAAAATATATAAACAAAAACCTGAAATAATGAAACCAGCAAAATACATTGCAAGTGTGTTTGTGTTTTCAGTTACTGCTGAGTTTATTTTCATCACAAATACAACAAACCCATATTAATTAATAATCCATTCTGATTGTCTAGATTAACACAGTATTATGACTAGGGTGCTCAACTATAAAGGCGGCGAATGAGTAAAGACTGTGAATGAGATCAGTATGCACAACTTAGACGGCTTGCTGCTGAATAATGCAAGCTATGGCATGACCACTCATAACACTCACTCACTCAGTTTCTACCGCTTATCCGAACTACCTCGGGTCACGGGGAGCCTGTGCCTATCAGGCGTCATCGGGCATCAAGGCGGGATACACCCTGGACGGAGTGCCAACCCATCGCAGGGCACACACTCTCATTCACTCACACAATCACACACTACGGACAATTTTCCAGAGATGCCAATCAACCTACCATGCATGTCTTTGGACCGGGGGAGGAAACTGGAGTACCCGGAGGAAACCCCCGAGGCACGGGGAGAACATGCAAACTCCACACACACAAGGCGGAGGCGGGAATCGAACCCCCAACCCTGGAGGTGTGAGGCGAACATGCTAACCACTAAGTCACCGTGCCCCCCACCACCCACAGAGATGTCATTATCTCTCTTCACTGTCTTCACCTGCAATGGCATTATCATAATAATCAATTTCACAAGCTAGGCTACTGCATTGAGGGAAGTTGAGGGCTGTACACAAATGCACATGAGTATGTCCGTGCATTGTAATGTGTGTGTAAAGACAGAGGGAGATTTGTCTCTGCTTGGTTCAGATGTTTATGATTGTTATGTTATGAATCATGTACTGTAAAGCATCAGCATCTCATTTTAATGTCATTTTAATTCAGACATGCAGTATATACAGTACTTCACAATGCTGATCATAGGCTATAATGTGGAACTCTAATACAATGCCTTTAGCTACCTTGTATTTGTGCTCTTTGTGAAAAAAAAAATATTAAAAAATTATTTATATTTAAAGTAAATGTAAGCATGGTTTACACTAATATTATAATTGAATACTTTTTTTTTAATGATTTATTAGTGTTTGTGGTAGTCACAGTGGTTAAGGTGTTGGATTACTGATTAGAAGGTTGTGAGTTCAAATCCCAGGTCCACAAAGCTATTACAAGCTGCCTGAGTCAGGCCCTTAACTCTCAATTGCATAAGTTGCATAAAATAAGATAAAATGTAAGTGGCTCTAAATAAGGTTGTCTGCTAAATGCCATAAACGTTTGAGTTTGTTACATTTCATGAAATTCTGAGAAATCTGCTGAAAACACAGAATTAGAATATATATATATATATATATATAAACAGAAATAGAGAAATAGTGACACGAGGTTGGACAAAGGCGAGTGAGGATCCAAATGCAGTTTTAGATTTTACTTAAACCAAAACAAGAAACAGGTAATACAAACAAGCAAACAAACAGGCAGGCAAAACAGAGCAGAATACAGAGCAGACAGGAGACCGGAACATCCACAACATACATGCAAGCACAAAGCAATAACGACCAACAAAAGGGAAGTGAACACACAGAGTATAAATAACAGACAAGAACCAATAACAGAGCAGAACCAATTAGAGACAAAGACAAGACACCTGAAGGAGAGAAGGAGTACAATCAATGTCCATGGAAACCAAAGAGTGGGCGGAGCAAACAATTAACCACAGGAAAAGACAGCAGACAGAAACAGGACAGAAACACAGACAGACTCATTACAAATAGCAAGAGTTGGGAGTGTATCCGGGGTCATTTTAAGCAGCCTCTAATAATAATAACCGAAAGATTTTCTATCTATCTACAGTATCTATCTATCTATCTATCTATCTATCTATCTATCTATCTATCTATCTATCTTATTAAAAATTAATAATACAAATGCAATTCATATAATGTTGATGAAACTGTTCTTTATTTTGCAAGCTGGGTTGCCAGGTATAATGTCCATTTATTGTAGATATACAGCATACTACAGATTCTAAATGTGTACCATTAGGAACTTGTTCTCATGAAAAGACTGAGCAAAGAGTAAAAATGTGTCTAGCTTTATGAAAACTGTAGGAAGAAATCCCAGAATACTTCTACATACTACATCTACAGTTTGGATCTGTATTTAATTTCATGTTGAATGTGTTTTTTTGTTCATTAAGAATAATGTTTTCATATTCAATCATAGTATAGTGTAGTGTAGTATAGTACACTATATACAGTATATATCTTACATCTTTCTAACAATATATTCCACAATGCTATTGATTCAATCAGCAATTCTGTCCACAAGTTTTTGTTTTCATGTGCTTGCTTTAAGGATTCTGTCTTCCAAGTCTTTTGAGCACCTTATTCACAAGGACTTACAAAAGAGTGTGATCACTGATACTGTGAAATTATCTCTGAAAAGACCTGTATGCCATATTTTGGCATAGCTCCAGTGTCTGAAAACATAACCGTTGCTTTGCATCAGGCTGCATCACTTCACTCCATCATTGATTGTTTTCTATTACAGCACATCCTGTTAAGCCTGAATCCTGACATGACATATGTTAACGCAGGTAATAGCAAAACCTTGGCCTTCGACCACCAAGAAGAAGACATTTTAAGAATTTTAAGAACAAGGCATCAGATATACTGTCATTTAAAGCATATAATTCTGATACAGCAGGATGTCTGATACACTCTTCACTATAGTGTAAATGTTAAATGTATATAATATAGCCTGTTTGTACATGTAGTTCATTGTTAGAACTTTTTGTAGTCTTCATTATAATGATTTTATGAAAAAATTTGAAACATGTTTAGCACACTTAATGATTTAGCCTAACCTTGTCAAAAGAACTAGGAAATCATCAAAATATGAGTTCAGCTTACACGTATGATGTTGCCAATGTTCTATTTTCAAATCAGAATCATATACCGAGTATGAAAATTTGGCTGCAGTCGTTTAAAGGCTGATAAACTGTGAATCGACCGACATCCATCTGGCCTTGTTTGGCTGTGCTAAAATAAAACAGAGTGGCTTTAGCTGAGCACATATTCCTTGTTATTAGTGGTGCTCAGTGTAATTAAATCATGTAAGTGCTTTTACCAGCTCTGCCCCAGTCACTCACATTCTACAAGTAATTGTCCCTTCACAAAAAAAAAGTATCTTAATTGGGTTCATTTGAGATTTATTGACATAATAGCACCTACTGTACAAGGCTTACTGTAATGACATGATACTGGCTTGTTTAATATTTACTACTGGTCAGAACTGTAACGTCCTTCATCTTTAAACTTCATGGCATCTGGAAGATAAACATGCAGGAACGCATAATTAATTTCATGTTAAAAATTAAAGCATGCTTGAAACCAGCGAAGTAGCAAACATAAAAATTCCCGCAAAAGACTGAAACAAATAAACATAAGAAGAGTACTAAATTAAACATCACCCCTTTTAGTATCTCTCTCTCTCTCTCTCTCTCTCTCTCTCTCTCTCTCTCTCTCCTTCCACTTCCCCTCTGCTCTAAGGCATTTTCACATTAAATGGAGTTTGAGTTTATTAGCATCTATAAAGTGTGGTTTTATTCAATGGTTAAAAAGCCAGATCTCATTAAAACCATATGACCGTGATGGGTGATGGTGAACCACAGATCATAGCACCTTTGCTCTATTAAATCTTACTATCCTTCTCTAATGTAGTCCTCAGAGCCCAGCTATCAGACCTCAATTAGACCCAAACAAACAGATGATAAAAAAACAATGAAAAAGCTAGATTAGAGATTTGTACAAAGGACAAATCTACTTTATTATTTGTCACTTATACTACCGTACTGAAGAATTCTGGAATCTGATTGGATAGGAGTTGTTGATTAATTTCGCATAAGTGCTCTAGCAGTTCACGCTGTAATCACAGGTTTATTATTGCACTCATCCTAATATGTCATTATTTCTATAGTAAAAGCAGGTTAGCATGGACTTGTTTAGCTGTGGATCCCTTTAACAGATCAGGAGGCCTTTTTGTCAGCATTGTTGCAATGGCCACTTCATCAATCACAAATTAGCTTGTTAAATGCCCTGCTCCTTTTTTCCCCACCACAAAACAGTTTTCATAACAGAAGGTATCCCTTTTTTTTTTTTTACTTATATTTTACTTACAATCTGTGTTTTTTGTGTCTAACATAAAGAGGCACAAAAAACAACAACAAATGGACTTAAATGTGTAATTTTTTTTTGATATAAATAAATAAATGTAAAGATTTGTTAGTGTTCTACTAGGCAAATAAAATATATGTTGTCATTGGGAATTCATTGACAGGCTTGCTCATTAATTTCCTATAACAACATGCCTCATCATGTATTATTCTCTTCCTATCGCAGTGTGTGGGAAAGAATCTCATTCATTACAGCTCTCTTGGCCATTTGAAGGAGAGATGAGACAGGCTTCATACCAGAGTCTGACTATACGCTTACATTAGGCTTACTTGTTGTTTAAAAGTCTGCAGGTCATCATGTCAACTGTACATGAACATAAATTACATTTGATTTTTGCACAAATAGCACTAAGTAACTCACAATATTGAGTCATCGGTGTAGAGATTATAAAGTTCTCTATGGAGCAGCTCTTAACATGCAACCTTTTCAGAATCTGGAGAATAAATAATTGCTAAATGTTTGTCTATGACCATAGGCAGTTTTATATATTATAGAATGAGGGAATAACATATGTTGAGGATATTATGTGTAGATTCTTTGGGTTTTCAAATTTTTTTAGGAATATCTGTAAGAATTTTTATATGGCTTATATAGCTATAACTAAACAATGTATGTGTACGAGTGCAGATTTTAAACCAAAAATATTTATCTATACTAGTAGTGCAAATCTGTGAGTGACAGAGTGTGTCCTAGATACACCAGAGCACACTATGAATTTTGTACCTGCCAGCTGACAAACAAAATAAGTAAGAAATAAGTAAGAAAATTATTCTGCCAAAGATCAGGAAGAGCAGAAATTTTAACTAACTATAAAATATTTTAATGGTCAAGTATATGATGCGGCTTTGGGATTTATATGCATTCACAATGCAACAACAAAAAAATACCAACAGCATTTCTGTTCAAAGACTCCTCCACTTTTTCTTTGTTCCTCTTTTAAGTAGCACATCACTGAGAGAATTACAGAGTGCATTGTCATCAGAGTAAACAGGATGCCAGTAAAAATGCACCCCTCGGGTTTTCCTTTTCATTATCCAACCTACACTAACTGTTGTCCTGTCTCTATATTTGTCTGTACTCCTCACACAGACCGATCTGATCTTCACTACATTTCTCTTCTCTGCTTTCACAGACAATCACAGAGACAGTCGCTCTCATCAGGGCGGATATTCTACACCTGAAACACTGTTACAGTACAGTAACAGTACTGTACACTATTTTTCTCCATCCCATAATAAGCCCCAGAAATATCACAATTTTTTTTGTAGATAAATAGCAAACCAGCTGTTGAATTCTGAATATCATTTGCTTTGACATTTGCCGCCAAATTCCATGACTGGCTTGGGAAAAATAATTAAATCAAAGTAAAATGTGTAAGACCTTGTAATACTTTAGAATGAGGATCTCCTGGTGCGTTGCTTTCTTGGCAGCCAGTAAGAAGTCTCCCTGGGGATCCTGCTGCTTCATTCCTTCTTTCTCCTCTTGTTAAAAGGCATTATCTTCTGTGGTGTGCAGCAGCCAACAACAACGTAATATATTTGTTATAATTCATGGCTTAGTATAATACTCAGAAGGGCCAAAAATATATGAACACCTTCTCCAAACCTTTGTCACAAAGTTTGAAGCATATTATTGTATAGGATGGCTTCTGTAGTATAATGATTTTCAGCATGACAATGCACCGACACAAAAAGTGAGCTGCATAAACACAATAAGCATAATATCATCCCCATCAATGTACTGTTTTCTTACAGTAGGTCCTAAGTTAATATTACTAAAAGGACATGTACATTATTACAGTTAGTTCTAATGTTTTAGAACATAAAAAGAAATCTGCCTGAGGGCTTTAAATGAAAGCAGTGTTGCCTGACCTAATTTAATAATTCTTCATGTATGTTAAAAAGGCTTGCTGTTAAACAAGGCAGAATGCACTGAGGAGTACCATATAAAGAAGATACTACTGATTGAACTTAATGATGGAATTGCATGGAATTAGGCTTTGGACAGCATACTGGCATTCAGGCTACAGTGAGAAACCTAATGTAGTAGGTTTCCAAATGCAGTTCGAACTTTTAATAAACCAAAACAAGAAACAGGCAAACAGACAAAACAAGGCAGAACACTGAGCAAAACAGGAACATAGACATGAACACACCATAACAACTAACACCAGGGAAGTGAACAAACAGAGTAGATATACCAAACAGGAACCAATCACAACGCAGAGACAATCAGAGACTAAGACGACACACCTGGGGGGAGAGAGAGTTCAATTGGTGTCCATGGTAACAAATGAGTGGGCGGAGCAAACAATTAACAGCAGGGCAAGACAGCAGACAGAAACAGGGCAAAACACAGACAGACTCATTACACCTAAACACTCCTGCAGTTTTTTTTTTTTCATCACAATAAGCTTTTCAACTCTTTAATGTTCTTTGAGAGCTTTGACACTTTCTTGATAATGGATGGAAATATGTGTTAGATTACCCCATTACCCAAATGACTATTACAACTGCACGTTAAGGCGTCCAAGATTTCATTTATCTACTCTCAATTCCCATTTCCTGTCTATGTTGTACATAGTTAGCAAAATTGTTTTGCTTTTACAGCCCGCTCTCATGAAGATAGATTTCAGTAAATTGTGTCCAAAAAAATGCGAATTTAAAAAAGGCCAATATACTCAGAGATGTGTATTTTGGATTTTGTGCACAGTGTTCTTTTCTTTTATACTTAGGATAAAGTACTGCTTCCTGTTCGAAAGTCAACCGAAGACGCTTCAAGCCACTAGCGGTTTGTTAATTAGCCGTCATTGTCCATAGAGAGCCAGGGTACAGTCCACAAGGCATGAGTGTATGGTGGTGGGTCAGGTGCACACAGGTTGTACCCATTAAATACTGTCACCATCCATATCTTTATCAAACAGCGACTCAACTAACAGCATGAATAATCAGCACACAGGGCAATTCTTTCCCCAGTGGCCATACGGCGGGCATCATGCCCATCTAATTAACGCACTAATGGAGTGGGCAGAATGCCTGCTGTTAAGACTACTAACCTTCTGAACCCTTTGGGAGTAGATCCATGTCCTTTTCTGTAGTGAGAACATTCCTGCTTTTCAAAAACACTCTACATAAACTGCAAACTGCTTCAACCTGACAACACTGAGCCAGATTATGAGCAGATCACATATAAGGATAAGGAAGGAACTTATATGAATTATAGACACATGTATAACTATATGGGCATATAAATGCTACATAATATGATGCATAAATATTACAGAAAAACATAATACATAATACACTAGGGTTGTGGTTTCTCCTTGCGCTGAATAATCCCAAGATAAATTTGAAATGCACCTTGACCCTGAGAAGGATTAAATGGTTACCATTGAAGGAAAGCAATGTGGCATAGTGCAGAGCAATGAGTCACAGTTCCACGATCCCTGGTTTGATTCTTTGCATGGAGTTTAGAATGTTATTACCATGTGTGTGGGCTTCCTCTGCCTTCTCCAGTTTCCTTTCACAGCCGGGTCAATAGGTTGATTGGCTACACTGGGTGTGAAAGAGTTTGCAAGTGTGTTTGTGCATGGTATTCTGCAATGGACTGGTATCCCATTCAGGGTGTATTCTTAACTCACACCCAGTGTTCCTAGGATGGAATATGATTTGACACTTCAATACTTTACAGTAGCTAAACCCAATTAATTTACCTTCTTGTTAATATTTAACTCAGAATCCTATTTTCTCTTGAGACATTCAACCAGCTAAAACAAGCAGTACAATCAGTCACATCATGTTCTTGTTGTCATACTGCATCATCAGTGTGGAGCTAACAGTGTAGCACACCAAACATCTGCTCTAGTATGACAGTAAATGATTAATGTTTTCCTTTCTGGGGTGTGAGTGACACAGGGGCATGCAGCCCCAGAAAATCAATGCTGGTCCTCTGGTGGCTCACAGATGAGTGAAGCATGGAGGATTGCTTTAGCATTGATTCAACTCCTTTGCTTGTCTTCTGTATGAAGTGTCATTACTTTTTATTGGATAGTTTGAATCAAAGGACATGCAGAATATTTGCAGCAAAGCAGCTTTTAAATAGTGTTGCACTGTGGAACTGACTAAACCTCTGATTCTACTGATTTTTATTTTTTTATTTGAATCATTCATAGAAAATTCCATATAAAAAAGTTGGCATTAAAACGATTACACTGATGGCCGGTCATGATACAGAACGGGCAAAAAATACTACCTATTATCTACCTAATACTACCCTGTTTATATTCAATACTACCTAACTGTTATTGCTGTTTGAAATGATGAAATCATTATGACTGAGGCTTTTAGCACAAGGTCTCATTGTAGGCAAAACACTATTATTCATATGAATATGAACTCACCTATTGAAAGACAGACAGGAAGCACTATTTGCAATTGCTGCTTTTTAAGCCAAGGGTTTAAGTCTGTAATCATGCTGTGTCTCCTCTGAATAGCAAGAACATTAAAGGGAAAAGCTGTGCTTGAAAATTCCCTGATCTGGACAGTAATCCAACCCTATTCATGTTTATTATACACACAACTGTATTACATGTGTATTTTCTTAATGCCTGGTGATGAAGATGATGATGATGATGATGATGGTGGTGGTGTGTTATTTCAGTGATCCAGGCTTAAATAAATTAGTGACTAAAATAAAATTAGTGACTAAATGGTACAAAAATCACAACTTTCACTGATGGCTGTATGATTATACACTGAGTTAGAAAGAATTCAGGCAAACATAATCCACTTTCAATGTGCAGTAGTGAGAGGCATGACACAAGTGTATTAACTTAATGTGCTGTAGGTCAGTTAAATAAGCAAACAACCTTAAACCTGGGATATCTATAATCTCAGTACAAAGAAACAAATGGGTGAGGTTTAAAACCATAAACAAGGTGCACAGAACTAGAAAACCAAGGCTCGGAATTAATAATGCAAATTGCAGGATACGACTTGACAATGAGACACAGACACAGAAGGGTATAAATAGACAAAGTAATGAAGAGCTAATAAAAAACAGGTGCACACAATGAGGTAATCAGCCAATGATGGAGCAAAGGTGGAGAAACAAATAACAAACAGATTTCACTTGTCGCCACGGTAACCACAGTGCAAAACGAGAAATCCATGACACCGCAAGATATTTGTTAACAATTTGAGTAATAAAATGAGGCTTATTTTTAGGGATCGGAAGATTTTGAGTTTCATGTATGCAAACTGTACAAGCCAGATAAAAACATTTCCTTCCCACATGCACAACATTAATATGTATTACCTATGATTTAACTTATACATGATTGTCGTATGAAGCTACAAACTTTAAAAATATTAACCTAGGTGGTCTAGATTGCGTAAATGCTTCTACCCAATATGTTAACTCATAGAACAAATTATAAAATCTGACTTGATCTGATTTACTTGAACAGTTGTGTAAAATGTTCTAGTAGTTATTAGGGATGAGCGAGTACAGCATTATCTGTAACCATATGAATTATCTGTATCTGTATCCGTAATCGGAGTGGGTAGGGCCTAACCCGGAAGTAGGGGCTTGTCTTGAAATGGGAGGGGCTTTAACTGGTAATAATTAATTTGTAATATTTATAACACTAGCTTACTACCTTTATTTTTTTTTTATGAAATACAGCAAAAACGTGTCAGACACCCAGTGTCTGGTTACTGGTTAGAGACAGCTGAAGGTTTAAAAAAGAAAAAAAATCTCCGACAGGCAGAGACGCAATGCGAGTCGCATTCTACCAAGCAAGCACCACGTCTGAACAAACCCACGTTTACCAGAACTCTACTGGTTAGTAAGTACGTATTATTAAAGTTACAACCCGAAGTAAAAAGCTGAAGAAACCCTAAACGTTAACGGAAAAGACCCGTGAACCCGAGTGACTGAGGGAGAGACAGAGAGCTGTTGTGTGTGTGACTGTGAGTGAGCAGAGCGAGACACAGCAACACAATACATCTGTATGTGTGTAGGGGAGGGGCGCTGTGACTAGCCTATCACAGAACACTGACACAATCAGATACCCAATGATCATTTTCATTCAATCCGAGCACAGATATTGACTCGTATTACTCGTATAATACTCGTACTCGGCAGAAGTGCTTTATCCGTACCGGATACTCGTTTCAACCGAGTATCCGGCTCATCTCTAGTAGTTATTAAAGGAAATATGCAAATAAAAGCTCATGTGATGACTTATAGAAAATAATAAAATGCACTGCCTGGGTAAACTGAGCTTTTTGCTATCAGTTGGTATAAACATTTTACAATCAAGTACAGTTACCACAGCTATGTACAAATAGTTCTCATTCTTTGCAGTTTCCCATTTTCTGAATTCCTCCAGCTCGATGCCATAGCTACATGACACAGGGTTTGCTCATCATTAAGCATCCTGGCATGTGGCTTTGAACATCTGAACATCTTTACAGCTTGTCAACTCTGTGAAAACCAAAGCCAGGAATTCACTTTGATAAACATACATCTTTAGCCTTGATTAAACTAGATCACTACCCAGCCTGCACTTTTGCTCAGCTTCTTGAGCATCCCTCACCAGGGCTCCGCCTTCATACTTTATAAAAAGCTTTTAGGATTTCTGCCTCAAAAGTCTGGCATAGAAAGATGGAGAAAATATTTTGGATGAAGAAGAGAGTTTTGCAGTGTAAAATATATGCAAGCGGCTCTCCCAACTAGATTTCATGAACATTTCATGCGTATTTATGAATTCATTCTCATGAATAAAGCAATTGTCATGGATATTTATGAAGTGATTGTTATGAATAAAGGATCACAATCATATCTTACAAGCTCTTCATTCATTTTGCCCTGGTGTAATGGGGAAATCCGGGAATTGTAGGCTACTGATTGACTGGTACTTGTTGCCTACATGACAGTCCTTAATAGAAATGCAGTTCTGTCTTCTCTGACCACAAATTCACTGAATATAAAAGGCATATTTTTCTTCATATTTTCTTCCTATTTGTATAATGTCCTTTTCCAGTCAATAATAATATCAAATAAAGTATTCATTAAAACAGCTGATAAAATAATGAAGCACCGTAAATGAGAGCACGGAGAATTGTCTATGCATCCTTACATTGCATTCAGTCTATGATTCCCAAATAAAAATGTAAATATGAAAAATGGCCCTTTAAGATATGTCCATGCATTTAGACCCTGTTTATATTCAAGACAAGTTCATTACAGGCTGATGGTGGAAGAAGTAGGAAAATATGTAGAAAATTGTCAAAGAAATAAAAAATGGAAAGCGTGAGCAGAAGAATAACGAGGGTAAGAGAATGTGAGAGGGAGCGAGAGAAGGAAAAAATAATGTAAAAAGATTTCAGCTAATTCCAGAGAGCAGAAAAGAGAGGAGCAGTACTGAATGACAGAGACAATGTAATGAGAATCCACTCATTTTCTCTGTTTCTCCTTTCCTCACTCACTGCTCTCTCTTTTCGCCATTCAGCCCTTTTCTCAGTCACTCAATGCTTGATGGAGGGCCAATCAGCTGGAAAAAGAAGACTAGACTTATTAACAAAGAACCAAGCACATTCTTGGCCCTGCTCACAGCTTTTTTTAGAGTAGATACATAATTGTGAGGGTAAGAACGTGGTGGTGAGAATGTTTTATAAATGTTATCATGGCAAGTTTTCATAAGACCAAACCTGGTACTCAAAAATAACACAACAGAGCCAAGCAATCAACAACTCTAGCTTTCTAAAGATTAACCATGCTGACTAATATAGCAAATCATTATAAGGCCAGAGTTATCCAATCATATCGGACAGGAAACTAGTCACAGGGCTAGAGACATTTGGAATTTACAGAGACTTATTTTTTATTTTTCATTTAAATAGTGCACCGACTAGATGGCTAATTTTTAAACAGCAAACTATAGGATGAATGGACAGAAAAAAAACAATTCAATTCAAATCAAATGAAAAATCTGGTCTGTGCCAGTGGTCAAAAGTGGCACTGTGAATTGTCAGAATAAAGAGACTGAGACAGATGCAATTGCAGGCAAGACAGCTTCAATCCAAATCAAAAGACAAACTCAAGGGCAACAGAACAGACACAGAACAGGCGATCAGCAAACAGAACAAACTGCTGTAAACAAGAGTACAGGTAACTAGGTACAAAAAAGATCAATCCCAGAAACATAAACAGTGAACAGCGACTTGACACAGTCAGGATGTAACGTAAACTGAACATATATGGTGTGACTGGGATGTGTGAAAGTCTGGGTGACAGCAAACGTAGGTGTGTGTGTGTATATGTGTGTGGGTGTGACTGTTAGCAGGTGTATCTGATCAGAAGTGATGCGACTGAGAGCAAGGGCGTGAATATACAGTCTGGGCATTAGAGTTTGGTGTGGTTATGTTTGTAGGCCATGGTGAATGTTGGGAGTTTGAGGTTCTCTATACCTATGTACTGTTATAGTTATTGTCTATTTTTAATGAATTTTACTGTGTTGATGTTATTGTATTTTTATTCTGTTTTATTATTTGATTTATTAGAAGTCCTAATTAACTGTACTCATGATTACTCCATTACTTATTTAAAGTTGCTGATATCCTATAATGAAGTAGGAGGAGCAATGCTTCGATTATGGTGCATCACAGAAGGTGGAGTGCTGCAGTGAAGTGCTGGGCTCAATGAAACCAGCATTGGCTTTCTTCATGATCCATGTTTGAGAAAGCAGCAACCTCTGCTTTTAGTCTGGCCATCTCTGGTAGGTCTGAGGGGGATGTGGAGGTTAGGTATCTCTTGAGTATTGCTGACCATAGTGTTCTGTGACAAGCTGTATGTGTGCAGGTGAGTCATTAACATAATCAAGATCAGATTAATCTGTTACCACTGATATGTTAAGTGGATGTTGTCTGTACAGAGGTCGAAGTAGGGGATGCGTCAGACGAGGAGGCTGGCTGATCACTGTTTCCCTAAAATGTGCAAAAAGAAAAACAGGGTCAAAACCTGAAGAAAGGCAGCTTGTGATTGTAAAGCACAATGGCCTTAATTACATACCTTGGGAAGATCTTGGGAATCTTGAAAGATAACCTGGTATACTACAAAAAACAGGCCTAAATGGGACATATCTGCAAACTAAAAGAAACACTGTGTCAGTTGGCAAGCAACCTATAAATTACACTGTATGGTTTTATGTCTTTTCTATACATACCCTCTTAAAACAATCATGCCATTTCTTCTGGAGAGGAGCAGGTCTGTTGCCAGCTTCAGTAGGCCATACACCTGTGCTGGCAAACTGCTGCAGGCAGGATACATTAAGGACATCACAGAAGACTCAGTGGAAGAAAACCTGCTGAAAATAAATTCTACAGTTATTATTTAAAAAAACAGCCTGTAATGGTTAGGACAATGGACTCTGACCACAAGGACCCAAGTTTAAATCCAATAGAAGGCTGCAGAGTAAAAGTGCAAGATACTTTTGGGGTGGATGTGACAGAGAAAGACCACTCTACAGTACCAAAACATTGCAATCTATAAGTCACAGAGCAATAAGCATAGATCAAAATAAACTTAATAATTATATGCAAAGGTGGTGCCCTCCTGGTGTAGTGGTTGAGAAAAAGGACTCTGACCACAAAGACCCAAGTTCATATCCCATAGAAGGCTACAGAGAAAAATTGCAAAATACCTTTGGTCGGAACAGGTCCGCTCTGCAAAATAAATGTAATGGGCAAATACTTTAAGGTGCTTACCTGGTGTAATTGCTAGGACAATGGACTCGAATTGGAATTGGTGTCAAATTGCGAAATACGTTTGGGCTAGTAGTGACAGAACAAGACCACTTTACAGTACAAAATCATTGTAATCTATAAGTTACAAAGCACTTTACATAGATAAACTTAATAGCCACAGCCTAAAATTGTGCCCTCGTGGTCTAGTGGTTAGGACAATGACTACAGGGACCTATGGGATAATGTTTATGAACGTAATGGTGCAGTGCTGCCTCAAGTAGTTAAGGCTATGGGTTGTTGATTGGAAGATCAGGGTTTAAGCTGCCACTGAGACTCACTGTAAGCATGGCTAACCCTGTGCTCTGACCCCAAGCTCCAAAGTTGCTCTTTGCAAAGAAAGAATTTCTTTGTTCTGTAATGTATATGTGACAAAATAAAGCCTTCTGTCTAATCTTCTAATAGTATGTATACAGAAAAATACAGTGTGTAATATTCTTTCCCTATAGAGCAGAAATTTCATCTAGACAGTTCGGTTTAAAACTACACAGTGTAACAGGAACATCACCGCACTAAGTGAGGCAGAATAATATGAAAAGATTAAGCAAAATTGTGTATTGTACTATGAACTATAACCTCTCTTAGATATCTACATACATATATGTATGTATCATATTCACATATGAATGCAGCAGTATTACAAGACCGGTATGCTCTTGTTAGATCAGCTCAGGTGGGTGTTGGGAGATGGAAGAGTCTATTTGCCTAGGGGTGGAAACTCTTTCAGAGTATTCTTGTTCCATTCTTGTATATTCTGTCAGATGACAGGACAATATTTTGTCCGACTGTGCGGGCTGAGAAGTGATTCCCATGACAGACTGCTCAGCATGTTTTCTATCATCTGCCTATAGAGTGTGATGGTCATTATGATGGTGTAGATGCTTTTTTGTCTTGTAGACTCTGCAGGAAATTGTCATGTGAATTTTTTTTTCACAAGGTCCATCTCTGCAGTGTGCATGCTGAATAATATGAAGCTCTTGATGATTTTTGCCACTGATGTGTTATGCACACTAATCACCAGTGAAGACTCAATTTACAGTGGGCAAATGTAGAGACACACCATGGCCCTTAAAGACGTCACTTACTTCCTGCATGCTGATGTGTCATTGTCACAGATGAGACCCTCCACTGTCGTGCCAGCAGATCACTAGTCTGTCAGCAGAGTAAACAGCAGGGGAATGAGGACAGAGCCCTGGGGGCTTTGGTGCTCACTGTCATGGACCTAGAATTGATGCTGAGATAATTGCATTCATTTTATATAATAATAATAATAATAATAATAATAATAATAATAATAATAATAATAATAAAAGTGTCAAATACACAGCTGAAAGCAAAAGCAGATGAATTGTCAGTAAGGTAAAATTATCTTTGAAAGAGAGATTTGTTGATTCAGGGCTTTGTTTCCTTATTGTAAGAATCTGTTACTTATAATGGTTCAAGTCCCAATTCGGCACGAGTCAGTCAATTATATTTATTGTATGATTTCATCCCCAACCGATTTATAATCTCATTGCTATTTATGCAAATAATTTTAGTCTTTCATTTACAATGCTTCAGATTTTGGTAGCCATCATTTGAATCACACTTTGTGTAGAAAGGTGAAGTGGATGGTAGCACAGAATAACTCGTTGGTCTGCCGCATGTTTAATAAGTAGGCAGCAGTGGGGAATTGTGGGCTGAAAAATGTCTTATACATTTTTGCAAGACTGAATGGTGGGTTTAGACTTTGGGTTATAACAGTGTATTTAATTGGCTATTAAGTTGCGCTTAAGCAGAGTGAAAAGATCACTGAACTTCACAAAATGCAGAAAGTAACATATATGGACTCAGATTCGTGTGAATAACTGGTAATCGGCTGGAAGGTTGTTCTTGCAGAAATTGCAATGATTATTTCGTTTCCATCTCATTCGCTTCTGTCTCCGTTTGTAATCTCAGACAAATATGATGAGTTTTATGTGAAAAGTTGTACATTTTTAATAACATCCTGCAATATATTTGTGGCATTCAATATTTTGGAAAGCAAATATTTGGAAATTTTTCTCCTGACACATTTAGGCATGTATACAAGTGTACAATTTGTGAGCACATTTTGCTGTTACACACAAAAATCTCTTGTCATAAAATAATTCTTCAGTCATGATTTCATATCAGTTGCCTTAGCATGCATAATGTGATGTGTTCACCAGATTAAGTGTCATTGCAACTAAAGACAGCATGCTCGCTTCATATAAGTTTACATGTCTGTAGCACAATATGATCATGTTTTCATTGGGAACATACATTTGCAGCGTAAAAGACAAACTGGATGTAAGCTATATATTTTAAATACTTATTCTCTGTCTTGCTATATTGTTTTTCTGCTTTGACTATGAGCAACATAATTCTACACATTTTGATGTTAATTCTATCTTGTATTGAAATATTGAGTGATTATAGTTTTGTCTTACAATCTACAGCAGTAGAAATGTCAAGCTAGAATTATGCATTTGAATGTAAGCAATATGTAACTGAATGCTCAAATGCCTTTAATAAATGAAACAAACAGACAATAAAACAAGTAATAAGTTAAATTCTTGTCTATATTTTAGCTCTAAGCTTGACTAACATTTACTGAATGAAATGTTTTGAATATACTGCACTGGTGATGTAAATAGATATGATATCTTTAATAGATATCTTTAATAGATATGATGTACTGTACATGGATTTCTTTTGGTTTTACCAAATCTGACTATATTGTGAAATGTTTCTTCACACATTCACACGCTCATGGTGCATGGCACATGGTGCACGCTCTTATACTGTTCCTGTGTGCCAGTTCAGGATAACAACATGGATGCCAATCTACTTAAAAAGAAAAAAACTGGAAGTGCCAGGGCTTCCCTAATTTTCTTGCATCTCTCTCTCTCTCTCTCTCTCTCTCTCTCTCTCTCTCTCACAGAGATGTGCATAAATAGATGGGCAAGGGGCCTTACTGGCTGACAGGCTTTGAATAAATTTACACTTATTTCACTCTTTTATTGAAGTGAAATGCACCATGTTGATCCAGTCCCTTAGGTTTCAGAGAGCAGGAAAAAGTACATTTTATCCTATTATTTTGAAGCTATGAGTCATAGGCTAAGCGGTCATGTACAAATGCTAGTCCTTGATGTGCGTATGGGGATTAAAGATTATCGTGTACAGGTCATAATCGATTCTAGCAGTGTCCATGCTTAAACCCTACTTCAACTTTACAAGTGAGTTGAGTGCCTCAGATCTCTGTGTGTGTTTGTGTGTGTGTGTGTGTGTGTAGTTTCTGCTTCCCCCAGAAGCCTGGCATGTAATTTATTTAGCCAGTCCTGGCCCTGACGCCTACACCTCTTGAAGTGTCACAGCGTATGTGAGCAAGAAATTTGGAGGCCTTGGCTGTGAAAAAGATTGTAGCAGGGCTGTAGTACAGAGGGGGGAGTGTCTAGGCAAGTAAAGGGAAGCGGTTTAGCCTCATCATGCGGCATGGATGAGTGGGCAAATGGTGTGAGGCAATTCTCCACGGCTGTGTGTCTAATGCTTTAAGAGCAAGGCTAATGTGCTTGCACATTGCTGCTTCTGTTTCTTGCCAGAACCCAGGTGCCAGGGACAGGCTGATGAAAGCAGGATGAAGGAGCAAAAGAAAGGAGGGAAGGGGAAAGAAGGGGAAATTAACTGTCGCCGTCAGACAAGGGAGGGTGGCCATTATTTATCGTTACATTGTAGTCTATTTCTCTGCTCTTAATATATGTGTGAAGGCTTACACCTCCTGGGCATCTTTGTTGAAGATTACCTCCCATATTATGTAACACTCAACAGAAGCCTCCCTTCTGTTGTTACATCTCAATCTGTTTTCAATGGATGCAGATGAATAATTTACATCGTAGGTGATTTATCATGTATGAAAGCCTATTTAGCTAAAACAAGATTTGAATGAACAACTAAGATATGTTGGAAAACCACAGTCTATGTTTCTCATACTGAAAAACAAAACAAAACAAAAATACAGAATATAAGCAAGCACGTACAAACGAATGTCCCTTATTGTGTAAATAGTATTAATTTATTAACATCACATATTCTAAAACAACAGAATTTCATAAAACTAAACATGGTCAAAAACATGTGGACTCCTTCCCCTCTCACCCATATCCAGGCCTTGATTCCACAAAAAAGTAGAAGCAAGCAATTTTATAGGATGTCTTATTTTGCAGAATTATGATTTTCCTGCATTGGAACTGAGGCCCATATGTGTTCCAGCATGACAATCCCTTGTGTATAAAGCGAGGTCCATAAAGACTTGCCAAGGTGAGCATGTAGAAAGCCTTCACAGAGTGGACAAAAAGCACATATACAGTAGGTTTGATTAATCAGGTGCCCATATACTGTACGTCTGGCCATATAGTGCATAAAGGTCTAGGTCTCTGTATTGGTAGCATATCAACTATTTAATTCTATTCTATTCAATTCAAATTTATTTGTATAGCACTTTTAACCGAAACTTATATATTGATTGACCACATGTAGTTGGCATCTCCTCTTAGAATGTCTGAATACTTCATGAAGCAGAGTCCAACTGGACCTGGTACACCTCTGTAGATGATGTAGAGGATCCTCACAGGGTTGGCCTCATCTCAACGAAGGTCCAAAATCTTCATGACATGGAACACAACTGGAGCTGGTACAGTCTCTGTATGCCTTGCAAGCACTAGATGATAATGTGCATTTGATCAGATGTACTAGAGCACAAGATTATGGGATGTATTGGTGTGTATGCCTGACTAAAGAGATGTGTCTTTAATCTACACAAACTCTATCAGGAAGGCTATTCCAAAGTCTGGGAGCTAAACACGAAAATGGCATTTTCTCATATATACAGTGAACAAGGTCTCTGGCTATTATACTACAAAATCGTGACAAACTTCATTGAAATATTTTTCATTTTCTCATATAAGCTCTTTCTCTTTTGATGGTTCACACTGTTAACTGCAAGTGACCAAAATCTCTCTTTAATGTTCAAACACACATCCCTATAACTCTCAGCATTCATACATCTAAAACAAAACATATTTTGTTACTATCATACATATGTTACTCTCAATAGAAGCAGCAGTTAAATGCGCCAGTAGCACAAGCACTCATCACAATTTATTCTTCAGTCATTTACTCTGGAGGTCAGCAAACAGGTTGACAGCTGTATATGATCAGGTTGAGAAGGCAAAAAAGGCCAGATGGCTAGCTTTCGCTGGTTTTGCCGCTGTTGTTGGCACTGCTGCGCTAAGTGACGTGTGGGTATGGGAAAGGAGCCAGCAACAGTGGGACTGCAGTGTGAAGGAATTCACAAACTATTTATACAGGAGAGTATTTCACTCATCTTATAGCCATGTTCATTTTCAGCCATTTCTAGGACAAGGGTTTTGATCAGTATTCAAGTCAAGTTCTTTTTTGTTATTAATGTGTGATTTAGTTTTGGGTGCAATTAAGTAATTTTCCTTATTATCAAGTATATCACCATTTACACCACCTGTCCACTGCTGACACTTTGCTAAGGACACTGATGACATCATGTACATTGGAAAAAAAGACGCATTAATCTGTCATGAATCATAAATCTTTAGCACCACATCCAAAAGTGGTTAAGGTTTGATCTGAAAAGATTTGTGTCCTGAAACAGGTAGAACCTGGTGCCAGTGATGTAGTCAGGGTCTCATCTATCATTAACAAGTCAAGTTCTTTTTTGTTATTAATGTGCTGTGGAATGCCTTTAAAATTTACAGTGAACATGTTTAGATTTATGGCAAAATGTAATCGGTTCATCTGATGGTACCAGACGTACACTCATATGAATCCTAGATTAAAACTATAGATTTAATGTTGCACTAACAAGAATTTGCTATAATTGGGTTATAGATGGGAAAAATCCTTAAATCCTGAACATGAACAAGAAGCACGCTATGTAAAAGAAAAATGAATAAAAAATAAACAAATAACAAAAAATTGTTAATTGACCCTTTTGTGATCTTGCTTGCTGATATATTAATTCCCAAACTGAGTGGTGGAGGCATACAGATTAGATGTTTTAAATGAAGGTAACGCATCATTTGGGTTATTTCAACCTCCAATTCAACATATATATAGTTAGACTTTATCTTATTATATCTACACAATAAGAGTTATGATATGATATTGAGTTGTTTATGTAATTCAAATTTTGTCACATACACAATCATACACAATATGACGAAGCGAAATATGTAGCTTTTACTACCGTCCTTGATACAAAACTAGATGCAATTAACACTAAGTTAAAAGGATAAAAATAAGGTAAAAACAATATCAATACACAGAAATAAGCTGCAGTAAAATAAAATAGAATATCTAGCTCATATAGCGAAAATATGGTGGAAAATTATCTGAAACTAAATACAGTAATTACGTATAGTGATCTGAATATGGTACAGTGATGTGGTAAAAATATGAATATAGAATGTAACATCTATTGGTAAAGTGTACAAATGTGCATGTACTGTAGTGCACATTATGTGTCAGGTATGTTTATAGACATAAAACAATGTGACTGTGAATGTTCAGAAGCATCTTTTTGCTGTTTTCACTGTCTGTAATCTTTTGTTACCCACTGAAAAACAGTCCCCTGTATCCAGCTCTTACATCATACACATCTGTATATCCGGTTATGCCATTATTGATTTGTTTACACTATTACAAGAATTCACTAGACTTATCAATTTATTTTTTCTTCATGTCCCTATGACCAATATTTAGTAATTATTTGTGACATTCATAGGTCACAGCCAGCAAATGGAAAGAAACCCTACATCCAGTAAAGGTACAAGAAGATTGTTTATTGACTCCCATAAAGTCTTTATGAGTCGTGGGTTATTTTCTTTCTTTCTTTTTTTTTTTTTTTGATAACTTTTCAGTATATTATCCAATGTTTTAAACACATTACTGACTGTAGTATAGATGCCAAAAAAAATCTTTTTTTCTTTTTACAATTTACTTGGTATTTTCTATTTATTCTACCCTTCACATCTAAAATGCTTCTGACAGAAACACAATAGCATTTGATATTACTAGTAAGCCAGCTATTTGCTCCAGTACATCTTTGGTTTGTGGCACTTCTAATAAGGCGACAGCAGCGGGGGATTTTGGGTTGGGAAGCATCACAAGGACAAGGTTGGGAATTCAGTAAGACGTGCTGCTCAGTTCACCTCATCTCCGCACAAAGCAATGACATTTCCAAGTGATGCTGGCACAAATGCTGGTCCCACTTGAGAGCACATGTTTTATTGATCAGTCTGAACCCAGTCGTTCTTGCCTTGTGTACACACACACACACACACACAATTACGCAAGACTGGATTTAATGTAATGGTTGTAACAGTGATTGTAATTTTTCAAGTGGCTATTAAGCAGCACGAAATACTCACACAGCTTCAGTGTAGATCATATAATTAGCATTTTCATAGCTTCTTGCAGGCCCTAATAGCTTTGCTAATAGCATGTGCTAAACTTTCTGTGAAGTCTTTATTTGATTTTGTAAACTCAAAACTTCATGTGTCACTTCACATCATTACTATAGAACTTCTTCTTAATTGTCACACATCTGCTAGCCTTATCCAAAGAAAATGGATGTAAGGTGAAACAACATGAGCATGATTCCACACCTTGATATAACTCTAATAAATGAATGTATAGATTTAATGTAAGAAAACATACACTTGGAAAGATCCCAAAGGTTATATACTGTACATCATTCGATAACGGTTGCATTGAAAGGGGTATTTTCAAGTCTGATACGTTAAATGACATCTCCCTGAATTTAAGATTTTATAAATATATGACTATATATATATATCATACACACAGGCTGTTGTGAAGGGCTTATTTAGGGCTTATACTGAGGCAGATGTAGCTGTAGGTAAGGCAACTTTAATAAGCACACAACAACAAATCTTGCAACAAACAGCAGGCAAGGTCAAGACCATGTAACCATAGGTCAGGCAATTTGCAGACAACACACTATAGGCTAGACAAGAACATGTGAAACTTAATATAAATGCTAGATTAAAACTAGACATTCAACAAACACAGTGCACAGCTTGGCAAAGTCAAAAAGAACAAGTGAACATGCTCGCTGTGAACTGTGTGTGAGGAGACAAGTATTTTACTGTGTTAAGGGGCATGTGACTGATTGAACTAACTAGCTAAAAATAACATTAAATAATTAAATAAATAAATACTTTGTTTTTACATCATCCTTTCCACATACAGTAGAGCATGATTAACATTAAAGATCAATGATGCTGAAAGCTGGGGCAAAATTGGTTTAAACGGGGCTACTAATAAAATTAATAACCTCTACTAATGAAATTTTCATTAGTTTTATATTCATAAAAATCCATGACTTAAATTGTTATAGCAAGAATAGTAGCAACATTAGTCCTTCATCATGAAGGTTTTGAGACAAAATTTCTACTTCACAATATATTACACTAATTGCCAGTTACTGTGTTATCTTTAACATTATTTACAGGACTGATACCTCAGTAATTGGTTTCAGATCAACAAAGCCAAAGAGGATTCAAATCATTTTGGTGATGGATGTGAGAATACACAGATGCAGGTGCGGGTCTAGGATTTCACCTTTAGGGGGTATAGCCCTCAGTGAGAATTTAAAACAAGAAGAGTTTTATTTTATATATTATATGACTATGTAGTAAGCCAAAAGTTATGGTATTATTTAAAATGGCAAAAGTGAGCACCAAAATTTTATGCATGATGCCAGTCTTGAATCAAATCAGTTTTAGGGGGCTGAAGCCACCCTAAAAAAGGTCTAGAACCGCCCCTGCACAGATGTATTTTGGGGTATTTAGCCTGCCAAATGATGTATGAGGTAGTGTGTATAACATTAAGAAATCCAGTATGCACTTCTTAACCTATTCCATAGCCTGTGCACATTTTTGCTGTATTCCAAACCATGACAGGTTCGAGCCAGATAATTAGCACTCTGTTGGGAGCTGTGATAAGTTGAAAAAGCTAGACTTCTTGCTTGAGGTACTTTTTTCTTGACTAGGTCAGCACTATAACCAACATTTGAACAAATACATGTTCACATCTCTGCACGATAGTTAATTAGTGAAATTACATGGTAGTACAAGATGGAATTCATCTTTTTTGCTTTTCCTAAACAGAGCAAGTTATTTTGGCCAGAAAAGCAGATTAGATTAGATTTAACTACACTTCCACAGTCATTACACATGTACAAGTACAAGGCAACGAAATGCAGTTTGGCATCTAACCAGAAGTGCAATAAGCAGCAAGTGCAAGATGTACAGTATTTACCAGTTAGATGCAAAATCTCAGCACAACATTTAATGAGCACTTTGTTGTGTTTAAGTTTTTTACTTTGATTCATACTAAATATAGTTAACTGACATCCTGAATACAGGACAAGCAATTAATGTGAACTGGTGGAATAAAGCGAGTCTTCTAGGACTGTTCGTTAATATTGATGTCAGGACTCTGCCTGGACTTTGGCCATGTGTTTTTTGTTTATGTTTCTTGTTCACATGTCTGCCCCAAACTTGTCTCTTCCTGCCCATTTCTGCACACCTGTTCCTCATGTTTCTGATTGTCTTGTCTATCTATTTGATCCGCGTTGCCTTGTGCAGCGCGGAATCCTCTGTTGTCCTTGTCTGCTGTTGTCTTCATGTCTGGTTTTGTCTGTGTCCTGTTTCGTGTTTTTTATTTTATTAAATCCCTGTTTTCATTAAGCTGTCCTGCATTTGGGTCCATTTTTATCCCACGTCCGTGACAATTGAAGAGTAACTGTAACTGAATAACTGTCACTCATTCCAGATTCATGTGTTGATTGGCTCATCTGCTGTTTTTATTTGGGGGAATAAAGCTGACTGCTTTTTATAGGTATTTTTGAATGATTTGTGAGTTGTAGCATCATACTTTTGTGTAAAATTTCTATAAAACTGTCTAAACTAATTGTATAAATACTGATAATACCACCTAGCATGCTTAGAGGGAAGTAATAAAAGGAAAGGCATTATATGGTGAACTTTAAAAAAAATATTTTCAGTCTAATTAACAAGACATTCCCTTTGCCTATGCATACACTGTGTGGACTAATGAAACTGAAGCACTACCTCTTCTTACATTATTTGTTTCTAATGTTCTCTTTTGTATGTGACTTGAGTGCTTATTCTTTAGAGCCTGAATAAAATATTCATGAATAGACACAGGGACTTAATTACGTGACAGCAAACTGTGACAGAACAATCATTTAAATAGTGATAAGCTAGCCGAAAAGTACATTTAACCTGTAAGTTATTACATGTTGCTGAGGCTTTAAGCTGATCCATTGTCACAGCTAACAGAAGATGTTAAACTCAGATACAGAAAGTGTTGTAGCTGATAATAAGGGTTTGAGATACAATCAGATTTGAAATACAATACAGTGTTTAGACATTTGCTGTAAGAATTTACATGAGGCACTGAATACAATGAAAGATGTATTTCCTGGTTTGGTTTACATAAACTGCAGTGTAACTGTGTAAAAAAAAATGATGGAAAAATGCACATAAGTTAAAATGACTTTTAAAATTCTGATTTTGGTTTGATTTTATATTTGTTATATATTTATCTCTCTCTCTTTCTCTCTCTCTCTCTCTCTCTCTCTCTCTCTCTCTCTCTCTCTCTCCAGATATCTATCTATCTATCTATCTATCTATCTATATATATATATATATATATATATATATATATATATATATATATATATATATATATATATATCATTCATGAATATTTAAACTTTTATACATTTAAATTTGAAATTTTCAAACTTAAATGTAGTGCACAAATATTTGGAAAGTGGGATGTAAAAGTACATATTTCTGCCAGAAGTAGAGCTCAAGTGAAAAGTGAAAGCCAGAGGGTTGACATGTGTGCTCACTGAATGCATTTTGAGTAAGCAATGAAAACTAATGCACGGTTTGGGCCACACAGAGTGCTGTTGTGTGAACTGTTTGAAAAGTATTGAAAAAGTAAACTTGGCACTGAAAAATGCTTGGTAGGAAAGTAAAAAAAAAAAAAGAAAGAAAAAAAAAGTAATCCATCCACATTCGGTACCATAGGGAGCCTGCTGCCTATCCCAGGGGACTACTGATCAGAAGGTAGTAAGCTTGAACCCCAGGGCCACCAAGTTGCAGCTCCTGGGCCCCTGAGAAAGGCCCTTAACATTCAAATACTCAGTTGTATAATTGAGATAAATGTAAGTCACTCTGGATAAGCACATCTGCCGAATGGTGCAAATATCAAATCTGGAAAAACTGGAAACTGGAATACCCAGAGGAAAACACTGTGGCTGAAGGCAGGACTTGAACATCCAACACCAGAGATTTTAAGCAAAGGTGCTAACCGATAAGCGACCATAACCCTCTATAATACTACTACTATTACTACTACTACTATTAATAATAATAATAATAATAATAATAATAATAATAATAATAATAATAATAATAACAACGAGATTATTAAATAGATCATTATTTTTCGGCCACAGTTAGGATGCAAGAGGCAGTGAGTTTACTAAATTGCATAGTTAATCATGGGTTTAGGGACCTTAAGAGTGCCAATTTGTAATTTCCCTCTAGATGGTCCAAATCGATTTTCCACACAAAACCTCTAATGCACTTCATTGCTTGTACCTTTGTAAGAAGTTGCTAATGAACTAACCCACAGATTTAACAATAACAAAAAGATTACCCTCATTGATTCATCCCTTTTCTTCTGATGAAATAGAATAGGTCTCAGTCATACACTATAACTGATGAGAGTTTCATGACTGGAGCACAGAGATAATACAACAAATGAAGTACAAATAGTCAATTCTTAAATGCAGCAAACACTGAAACACTGTTCTGTTTTATTGGGGAGTAACTGCAGGATTGTATATTTAAAAAAATGCATTAGGAGTTTGATATTTAACCCTTCTTTTCATAACTCTTCACCAGAATATATATAATTGAATGAATTCCATTATGAACACCACTTATGTCCTGTCACCACTATGTATTTCACACCCTGGGTCCAGGACAAGAGTTATTTCCTCTCAGTGTCTACTTTACACTGTATATGGCTGTGATGATAATAAAGATCCTCTTGACTCGACTTCCCCATTGTGAAAATAGAATGATTCTAATTTTGTTTGGTCAACTACTAGTCATACCTTTGTTAAACATACGTTCCCAGAATGACTTTAAGCTTTTACAAACAAGCTCAAGAAAGAAACAGGACATTGTTAACATCATTTTAAATCACTTTTTTACTTAAACACACTCTCTGTCTGTTCGATGTAAAGAAGCCGTGTTGTCAGTGTCAATTACTTCTCCAGCCTGAGCAAAGCTTTTTCCATTCAATCAAGCATCTCAGCTGTTCCATCTCTCACTCATTAATGAAAGGATCAATAGGCCACTCATCTGTGTGTGCTTTACTGGTAAAGAAAAGGGCAGTCAGTCCTGTCTGACATTACTGCAGAAAAAATAACTCATTCCTCAGCAAACCAAAACCTCTTTCCTCTCAGACGTCTAAGCGGAGAAAATATCCAACATTTCTTACAGTGTTTATATTTAATAACTGCTAATATCCCTAGATGATCAACAATACTGTTCTAATTCTAAATATATATCATGGTATGAACATAAGTATACTGTAACATACACAGTGCCATGCAGAAGTATTTACCCACCCACCCTAAATTATTGACTTAATATTGGAGATTTTCTCCATCGGAACAAAACATTTTTCTATAAGAGGTAATTAGACAAAAAGCAGACAAATTGTTTTTTTTTTTTTTTTTTTTTTTGCATGAGTACTCAAATGGTGGGTGAGTCCTTTACAGAACCACCATTAACTCCAATTACAGCTCATTTCTTCTGAAATTATGTCTCTGTCAGCTTTGTACAGCTTCTCCCATCTGAGTCATGGATCGTTACAACTTCAGAGTTATTGTTTTTTTGTTTTTCTGCCTAATGCCCTCCTTACCCAGTCACTTAATTTTGGTGAAGAGCTTCCTCTATGCAGATTCATGGTTGTGTCTTATTCTTTCCAATTTTAATAACAAATTTAATGGCATCCTGTGGGAGCATTTTTATAACCATACCATAATAATAATTAGTTTTCATGATGTGGTTTGCTCTCTAATAAACTGTGGGGCCTTTCAGGCTTAAATCTTCAAGGTTTTGATTGTTGCTTAGTGTATAAATTTAATCAAATGAGTGACATTGTGACATTTGTAAAGCCTTTGACAAAAGTTCAGATATTCCTCGAGATTCATCTGAATATTCTTTTGAATTTTACTTTTCACTTACTCCAGTTATTGCTGATAATACAATTTGCAATCAATAATTTGTATAGAAAATCTTGCAAATTAGACGCGTTTTCTTTACTGGTCTAAGACTTTTGGACGGCACTGTACTGTATTTCAGGGACTGAAATAATGCACAGTGCCTGGCTGATTTTACAATTCTATTATTATGCCATGGACACTAACAGAAGGTTACAGTTTAGTTTCCTATTAAGCAGGAATTATTACAGTTGTTGCCAACTGAGGTTGGTTACGGAACAAAATGAGTAAAAAAAAACACTTCAGATACTACAGACTTACCATCATGTGAACCACTACCTGCTGACAGTGATATAAAAATGAATTGCACTTTAAAGCCATGTTAATGGTGCATTAGTGATCTGGGGGAGGCAGAGTCTAGACAGAACAACCTCTGTGCTGCAAATTTTCACTTATTTATTTATTTATTTATTTATTGCAATTTTACACCTTTAATCCATTGTAATATTTACAGGATTCTATTACAGACAATGGTATGTGTTTGTCATATACTGTAGAATATATCTATAGAACAGTCTATAGTATCTGATTAAGTACTTGATCATCATTAAGCATTTGCATACCTCTGAAAAGGAAAAAATGGAGACATTTCTGTGTAAAAACTTCTAAAGTGTGGAGTCACATATACAGTATATGTTTGACATCAACATTTTAAACCTACTTGCTTTGTTTTCTCAGAGACAAGCCATGCATAGAGGTGAGGTTATCCAGTGTAGAGTTTGAGTCATGTTTTTTTTCTTGCTTAGTCTCATAGGCATTATGATGAACTTTAAACTTTCTAAGAGGGACATTAATCTGAACGTTATGGAAGCCCCTTTAAGATACAGTGAGGTCTGTTGCTGTTGCTGTTCTCATTTAGAACATTTTAATAAAATAATTACAAACAAGGAAATGATCAATATTACAAATATCCAATCATCAAGATTCGGTAAAATAATTTTGATTCTGTTTTTTTTTTTTTTTTTTTTTTTTTTTTTTTTTTTTTTTTTTAATGAAAATTTATTATAAAGAAGGCATACATTATAAAGGAGGCATACAAGACAATGCAATTGTTTTATTAAAACTGAACTTTTCACTTCAATCATGTTGATAATATCATTTGTAATTAAATATTTTGTACAACATTTGTAAAGCATGCAAAACTGAAGCATTTTCTCAGATATTTCATGCTTTGTATATCTATAAACTATCGGCGAATTTGTGCATTAGACATAATATAAAATGTGCTGTGAATGAGCAGAAGTGTTGCAGAGACACCGCCTCACTTCTTGTTTGGTATTTAGATGATCATATTCATATAGGTCCGTCATGGTCAAAACGTTTAAAGAATCCATTATCTCTGTAATGGATCTGTAAGGGAAAGTGTGAAGATGCTTTCACAAAGTCTTTCATCACTGTCACTTTCTGACCACAGCACTGCTGCTCACTGAATGCTTTTGATTTGGTTGCTACAACAGAGCTAATGAGGTGTTTACAAATTTCCACAACTCACACCAATGCAATGGCCATTAAAAAGTAAGTGTCAGTTTAGAACTATGTTCTTTATGGTCAGTGGTGGTTCTTTGGTGGTCCCTGTTCTGAGATATACAGTACAGTATGAGGTAGACAGTGACTGATAAACAGTGAACAGTAAACACTGGCCATTAACAGTAATTATTCCTGATCCATTTACATTTAGGGCTGGAAACAAAGTTAGAGATTTAAGTCAGTTTAATGTCAAAACAACATTTATGAAGGTCAAATTCCTTGTATTTATAGTTGGACACTTCAGTTGATTTTCTTATCAAATTATTAAAATCATCAATGTTTAACATGGACTTTAAACCTAGACTGTGGACTTTAAAGTGACAAAACTAGTATTTAATTCATAGTGGCATATTTATGTGCTTAAGTGCATTTTTTTAAGTCTATATTCAGCCTAAACCATACAGCTCAGTGTGATATATTGTGGTTCATCAAACTGTCAGACAGTAACCCTGAAACTACTGCTTTACACTTGTGCTGAAATCGCACATGAAACAGAGACACGCCTGTAATTAAGACACACCACATCTTTTGGTAAACTGGCACCCTGTGTGTCTGACTCCTATGAACCCAAATAGCACTGTGTATAGTGTGCAGTTTTTTAAATCGACACTATGCACAATTAACTGAACTCTGAATATCCTCAGACTTTAACCTGTATATATCTCTTCAATGATGTAACAATTAGTTCCAGTCCACTAATTTGATTGGTTGAGCTGCATTCCAAGAGTGCATATATTTACTATATCCAGCACTGGGACTTTTCACTGAGTGTATCAGTCCACTCATCTGTGTTCGCCACATGCTATTCTACTTCCTTGTTTAAAACAGTTACTACTGTATTTTTAGCAAAATCAAGAGAACACAAATGAATCATTTAAGCCTTAAAATATCGAAGCTTGTCAGATGAACATGAAAATGGTAATGGCATTTTGGCATTAAAAGGGATGGCAATTTTAGGAAGCACTTTTTACAGAAACACCTTTAACAGGAATATTCAGTACAATTCCAACGTGAGCTAGCTAGCACGATAGCTGACGTGTAGCTTTTTCAGGATCTATTGCTGCTAGTGGAGAAAAAATACACAGAAGGTGGCCATTTTCTGTCCAAAATGTAACTTAGTCTTAATGAATGCCTTGTTTAGATAACTCTTGTGTAAAAGCAAGATCATACTCGGAATTGTATGCTTTTACTGACTATCAGCATGGCTGTGATTTTCTACAGCACTCTCCCCGTGGGCTACGGACAAATCACAGCTGCACTCTTGCTTCTGAGATATTGTTTAAGTGATGAGAAGCTGTGAATGAAAATGAATCTAATTTGGAATTACCCATAATCCTTTAGCTTGTTGTTTTTTTCCACTCAGAGTTTGGTTACTTTTCTTGTCCAGGTATCATGTGAGTCGAGCTTCAACAAACATTTGGCGTTAAAAATAATGGAAGTCATTGATTGATTAAACATAGCTGCACAGACATCTTGATTAATGTCTTCTCTGCTGATTACCTTTTCTGACAGTCCACAGCAAAAAAAAGCTTTTTTTCACTCTAACAACATAAAATGCTTTAGCAGTAGTTTAGTGAATGTCTATTGTGTCTGCTCATTCATTTCAAAAGTCCCCTTTCTGACAATTTGAAATCATTTTAGCAATTTTAATCAGAAAATTAATTGTCAGATTCAGTCATTTACCCAGTGTAAAGTTTTTCTTGATCTTACATTTCTTCTCAGTGAACCGAACAAAATTTGCCTATTAGAGTAATTTCCGAATGGTTTATCCTTCACATTTCTTAAATACTATTTAAAATAGAAAATAATGCAACTAAATGTTCTACTTAGTGCCTTCATGAATGGCACAGAAAGACACTTGAGATTCAGCCCCAGAAAATGCATGACTGCTTGTGGTTTTTAATATCATCTGGTAAGGTTTGTGCTAATTTATTTATTTATTTTTATATATATATATATTTTTTTAACTTTAAATATTGCTACACTAAGCTACAGATGTCTCATGCTTACTAATTTACTGTATAAACTTTATAAATGTTTATATGGATTTTAAATAATACATGCTTTGCTTCATGGCTTGTTATTTCATATGGGCTGACTTTAGCTATTAGGCTAAACGCTTAAGCTTAATTGTCATGATTTATCAAAATAGTATTCACAGTAATTCAAATGAAAATATGCGAGTAAATTCAATTATTCCCGCTAACCTTCTTAACCAGTTAGCTAATCAATAACAATAAACAACAAGCAGATAACAAACGCCCCACATTTGTTCCAGTTTTTTTTTGGATGTCAAAAAATAAATAAACTAACGATTTTCAGTAGCTCATTAAAGGGAAAGCTACAATTTTATAAATACAGCTCAGCTACTGTCAAAATTCTAAAAACAAAGTTAAGTTAGTAGCGTCATTAGTTGCAGCTAGCAACTCTTCAACACTGCCTTGGTTAACATTTCTTGCCGAGACAATGAAGATGATGGCAATTACGTTTCTTACAGCTCATTATGTTACTGTACTGTATGTGTTAAATCCAAACCTTCTAGGAATCCACTGGGGGTGTGATGAGATGGTGAAAAGGCTTCCATGTTTTAATTAGCATTTTAGATTAGGTGAAAGTTTGATGAAAGCACCAACTCTGTGTAATTTTCTTCTATGAATAGTCAAGGACTGAATTAACGTGACATGTTATAATAGGAAACATAGGAGAAACAATAGGAGACAGCCACAGTGTGATCTCTGATCATGAGCATTTAAGATTTTTCTTTTCCACTGACTTGGTACCAGAACTGTAAGAAACTACACTGAAGATCTCTGAACCAAATCTCACTTCCCTTCAACAGCTTGATGTTCGGTGCTCAATCTGTCTTCTAAAGGATCTAAAGTCCCCAGCATACAGTCCATTAAAACCTTTTTGACTGCTGACAAGGCAGTAGAAAAGTACTTTCTAGTTATCATGGGAATATCTGTGAAGATTTCAACTTCTGTCACTCCTCTGTCCCCAAAAACTCAGAGATTTTTCAGAACATTTTGACATTGTAGAGAAATATCAGTGAACAGATCATTACTCTATGTTCAGGCTCAATAATAGAAGCTCTCAGCTTTACAAAGCTTGATGCTGTGGTCAACATAATTATAGAGCTTATAAAAAAAAATAACTTATAACAAATAATATGCCTCTAAGGTTATTATCAACCCATTATCACATGACCACCCTCCATTCCAGTCTGTGAAAAGGTGAGTCTATAATGCCTTGAATGGAAGAGCGAAAGTTAGGGTGCCTTTCTCAAGCATGAAAGTAAATGGAAAATGTCTGCAAAGTTAATTTAACATTTGTCAGGGTCCAGGCCTCAGTTCCCTTGGTAGGGATGTCTTACTGTGACCGTTTCAGTCTCATTAAGTACTTCTTATGAGAAATGACTTCCATTGGCAGGGTAAGTGACTCCAGTCATAACATTATGAGTTTGATTAAGAATTGCTGGGTGAACATCACATGGTAATGGAATTCAGTGGAAAATCGCTCGTAACAAATCGGCCAATACATCATGCAGGCTAGGTTAATTAGATGCTATTATGTAAACTAGCCATGTGCAAAAAAATCATTACACTTCAGTCAGACGGCCCCCTTTATCTAAATTTCCAGTGCGTTGTTCTTACTTTGTTAAGTTGTCACTATATTCATTAGTTGTTTCTGGTATAGAACCTGAAAGTTATCACAAAGATATCTGAAGAGAAGTAGCTGACTTGGTTGTGACTTTGTACACTGTTTGTTTAAAATTTTGAATAAATAAAATTATTATACCCAACATTTACCACTGCTGCAGAATTTTCACTTTAAACCCTGAAAAAAAAAAAAAAAAATAGAAATGACCACTTACATTTACAAGATTTAACAGATGCCCTTATTCAGAGTGAATTGCAAAAGTGTTTTGAGGTCTCAGGTAAAAAATATCTTCATTCCAGTACTGTTGCATGGGGTGATGAGAGACAAGAGTGAATGTGAATGTAGCACTATTCATGCTAGAAGCTGTATCACACAATGAGTGCTGGAGCGCATGCTGAGAAGGGAAATTTGACAAAGAATTTCACTTGGTCAGGGACTACGTATACTTCACAGCTAAATCACTGACAAGACAAGTTGTTTTTAATAGATAAACTAAGTGATATTTCAAGTGCTTAATGAAGAAACGGGTCTTTACCCATTGTCTGATGAAAGCCTGAGGAAGTTCCATCCACCACCTCAGTAACAAGACAAAGAAGTGTTTTGATGCATGTCTTTCTTGTATCTTAAGGGATATTAGGGCAGTTTCTAGCTTTGTGGGTTAGCATAGAGTTTTAAATCAACAGCGATGTAGCAGTAGGGTCATGTGGGAGAACTTGGGGAGGTTGAAAAGCTTTTGGAGGTCTCAGAGTTACATGACATGACAAGGAATGGCAAGGGAATGAACAAGCACCTAAGTGGCCTCTGTGGACAAGAATGGTTACATCTATTGGCATGTTGGAGTGGAGGGGAACCTACTGTGCATGACAGAGTCAATTTAGCAATAGGAAGTAAAAATGATAGATAATTGTTCACAATTACCTCAAGGTTGTGTGCAGTGTCAGATGGTGTGGTCTTAGCATAGCTGTCTAGGTAGATCACAAGATCTTGACATAGAGCTCCATCTACAGTGATATACAACAGTTCAGTCTTACAGTATGACATGCCAGAGAAGATTTCTTCCAGACACAAGTCCATGCAAAGACTCAAATCATTTTTTTCAAGGTACACAATTTCCACATTTTCAGTAGAAGAAACATAATAAATGTACAGCTTGTACACTGATATGACAAGAGGTACAATTTAATATTTTTTATTCCAGAAAGTATAATTTACAGGCTTGTTGATGATGCAATTCATTTGCATCTGCCAAATTGGGTTTCTCATTTGTTGACCTTTTCCTACAGCATGCAATATAGACACATTACCCATTCCATGACTTTAGCCATGTCCAATTTAATTCAATGAATTCCACTTAATCTTTGTCTCTCTTTAAGTGAATTCATTTTTTATGGTTGTTTACACTCATTTTGCATCTTAGGATAAAATCATATTAATTCCATTAAACAAGCGGGGAGATCAGATCTCTCAGTGTTTACTAATGAGCTGTGATTAGGGTGGACTCAGAATCTGTATTATCTCATTTATAACATCCAAAGCCTGACTTGTAAATGATTTCTCAGAGCAAAGACATGGTGAGAACTGATTCCTTTATAAAAATCAGTCAATTTTCCTGCTAAATGAATTCCTAAAAGTCTGTCATTGTCTTAGACACTGATTGGATGTATAATACGATGATGCCCCGTCAGCTAAGATGAGAGAAAGACAATATAAACTGTCTTGGCAGTATATCATTGACTGTACTGTTATAATGCCTTGGGCAAATGCACTAGTAATTGAATTTATTTCAGTAGTCTCAAAGACTGATGTAGCGGTGAGTTCACTTGACATTCAGGAGTGAAGAGGGTTGTTGCATCCTCTTTTGCTAAAAAGAACATCACACTTTCTACTCCATCAACAACTTTTAGAAACAAATGTAGAGTATCCCCAAGGTAGCTATCCACTGCACCAAAGGTGGATGAAAGATTTTGTACCGCTTGTTGTGTCCGGATAATTTTTTTTTTTTGCTGTTGAAAAGATGATATGTGTTTCTGAGACACTTGAGAGCCCTTAGATGCCATATAAAGAGGTAGATAAAGTAGAAAAGGCGGAAAATGGCCATGAAATACTTGCACGGCTGGGAGATTTGTTCAAGCAGCTTGTTGAAGAAGAGTTTGCACTGTGGTGAAAGAGTCTCACATGAAGCAGGTTGAAAATATTCTAACATTTTCTGTAGGGAACACTAGATTTCATATCTTGTGATTTCTCCTCTTTATCATAACAAAGTGGAACAAGGATGTTATTTTCATTCACGTTTTATCTAGCACTTTTCTCTCAAAGCACACAATTTTGAGCCCCCATATTCAGCTGATACAAACCTAATAACTGACACTTTGGACACTGATAAGAATACAATTGCCTTGTATTTTATTCAGAAAAAAACAGTACATTGTAGACAGTCATGTTATAAGACACAATTCCTTTCCCCGTCACTATTCTTCTCAGAAAAATAAAGCACCATACAGTAAATGCTTTTCCTATTCTATCTAAACAGCTGTCATGCACATTTGACAACGATGATGCCATCAAGATTATCACTTACTGTGTAAATGGTGAAGCCTTTAAAAACATATACTTTTACTCTAGTGTCTTTGCAGGATTAAAAAAAAAAAAAAATAGAAAAAAAAAACATATTTTATATGTACACAAATTATAGTTCATACAAATGGCATTCTGAAGAATTCAAATAAAATGACATAATGTGTATTGCATAATATTCCTAAGTAGCAAAAGAGCTCTAACAGCTTTTTCCAGCATTTATATTTAATTGGAAATTAACTAGATAAACTCAATGTAGATCACTCATGCATAATGCAAACAAGGTGGAATGTGTACTTAACACACATTAGGTACTCTTAAGCACTGTGTAACTTTTAATTGCATATTATAGCTTACACTTTAAATTAACCGTTTTCCCCTTGAGGGAGACATTGAATTTTAATATCAGAGGGAAACAATATATATACAGTCCTATATAATTATCTGGTTAAAATTAACTTAGACACACATTATCCTGTTATATAGAATTTAATTCATAGGACTGTCATATAGCAAGATATATGACTACTGTACTCCTCCAACCCCACCTTATTTCCTGACTTTTTTCTCCTGATGACTGATAACCCAATTTGATCATGTATCTTAAGTGATGGACACATCTAAAGTTAATGTCCTTCTAACTGTCCAGACGCTTGGCCTTGCAGAGCCCTGCTGTGTCATGTCTTATTAATATCCTCTACTCTGCTGTGCCCCTTGTACACAGATTAGAAGGTAATTAACCTTTAAAGTAGGATGTTGGACAGACATTAACTATTTACAGCACAGCTGGACATACTGGCCTTCTACTTCTTTATATCACATTCTCTCTCTTTCTTTCTCCTGTTTTTAATATAAACCACAGTATATATGAATAATAAAAGAACAGCAGTCCATTATTCTATAGCAGAGACATGATTATGTATTACACACATTACATGTAGCGTAATTACAGACAATGCAACATCCATACTGTACATGTTGCATAATAAGTATAACAGAACTTTCCACAATGCAATCATCACTCAAACCCAGCCTTAAAATACATATTTTACATAATTTGTATATATAAAATGTGAGAAAAATACAAAATTTAGCAATATACTTATCCTTCATTTTAGGTTACATTTTATAATAAATATACAATGTGATTATTTTACACTTATGAACCACTCCAGTGTGCTCTAATCAGTCAGATGTGGATATATTAGTACTTACTAGCGCTGAATTGATGTGCTCCATACTTACATTTATTTACACACAAAATGGGCTTTAAATATTATTTGTAAGTACCACCTAGATTCCTTTTGCATTCCTTTTCCTTTATTCCATCACAAAGCAAAACACATACTGGGGTTATAATATAGTTACTTATCAAATGTTACTGCAGTTACTGTACTGTGAAATGTAGTGATACTACCAAAAAAAAAAAAGATGTGTCTTTTTTTGTTTTGTTTTAAATGCAAGTTAATAAGATGCTAGAAATGTCAGGCCAGTTATCTTCTTTGTAAATTGCAATTAAGTAAAATTAAGCAACACGATGTGATGAATTATTGTGACATTCAGGATATTAAAAAATGTTATTAAACTTTTTTGTCTTGAGCAAGACTATTTGTAAATAAGGATACAATTTAATAATAATTACCTACTAACCCTTGTTTCCAAAAATATAATAATTTAAACATGCTTAGGATAGTAACACTGATTATCCTTCTGTTTCTACAAACTTGTATTTCTCACATATGCAATATATGGTTTGATGACCTTAGTACTAGTAACTTATCTCAGTAAACTTTTCTCTTGCAACCTTGAGAGTGAACATAATAATAATAATAATAATAATAATAATAATAATAATAATAATAATAATAATAATAATAATAATAACGATAATAACGATAATAACGATTATTGTTATTGTTATTATTATTATTATTATTATTATTATTATTATGATGTTGTTGTTGTTGTTGTTGCTGTTGTTGTTCTTTATGCATGTATGTATTTGATTATTTGTTTATTACCTGCTTTTACAAGATTATTTTGTCCTTGACCGAATCCTCTAAAGAACTCACCCATAGCTGGTGGTCGTTGCTCATCCTCCACTCTACCCTTGGAATCCAAAGGTGCTGATTATTTGCCCTTCATATCAAGGCACTACACCATGGAAGGTCATTATAATATTTATGGCATTTATAATGTTCACATATCTCACAGCCCAACACTTTGACACATGTATTACTTTTACACCGTGTAAACCTTGTGGAGACCTTTTAAACCCAGCAGTTCGACCCACAGCAGGACCAATCATGTTGTTTTCTTCTCATACATACACACACAAACAAACACACACACACACACACACACACACACACACACACACACACACACACACACACACACACACACACACACACACAGACACATACACACACACAGATATTTTCCTTGTGGAACTTATTATGTGAGTAAGTACAAGCAGAGTGTGCAGGCCACATCTCATATATGTGGCTGTATGGACGTGGAGTCATTACACTACCTGCTTTACGTCTCACCTTTCCACAACAGCTATTGGTGCAGACAGAGAAGCTGCAACAAAGTGAGCATATAATAATGGAGATGCTCGGTGAAAGATAGGAGCTGTATGCTGCATGAAAAGCCAAACAGAATGTGAATAGGAAACTGTAAGGGAAAGGAAATGAATGTTTGAAATCAGACACACAATATGCGTGATTTCTTTCTGAACCTACAGTATTTCACAAAAAAAGCTTAAAAAGGTTTTGGAGATTTTGGATTTCATGTACATAAGAATACTACAAACAAACTCTAAAGCACTTTTTTGAGATCAGCTTCTTCCAGATTTCACACATACAGTAATTTTCTGCTTCATGGACAAAATTATTGCAGATGTCCTAAAGAGTGACCTTCAACATGCAAAGCATTAATGACACACCTACTTAGTGATTTTGATCAAGTCTGCTTAGCACGGGGTGTTATTTCTTAATTACTGTAGTACGATAATTAATAACAACACTCATAAGGTCATACCCTCTTGTCAAAGGGTGGCCATTTAACAAGCAGGGTACAACATAAAATACTTATACACAATAATGTGTATCACATCTGTGTGCATTCCTCGGCTCTTCCCGCCTTTCCACCCCCAGGGCTGAATGACGGAGTGCCCTTGCTGGGTAATTATATTAGGTTCGGTGATGCGGGGTCATAAAACCTAAAGTAGTCTACCTGGAAATTGGCTTTCAGCTTGGCTGTGCGTCTTGCTGTCATGTCAGAGAGCATTCTCAGCCCAGGGTCTCTGAGCCTCGTAAATATCACCATCATGCAAAATAAATAGAAAACGAAAACAAATAGCACTAAATCTCCCACTTTACTAGTGTGCTGTCAGGCTACGCATAGTTATTTACTATTTTTTTGTCAGGCTGCATGGTCAAAGCGATAATGTACACTTTATTGTCATCATAAAACCTTTCACCAACCCACATGATCTCTAGCAGCCCTTTTCTGAGAGATGAGTAGGAATCAATACCTAGAAAAAACAATCCTTCATCTCTAATGAGAGTGTTTGCCCAATCACTTTTTAATATTTGACATGTATTTGAATGTTAAAAGATTCTTATACCTGCTCTGATTTTCTTCTTTTCTTGTTTCCAAGCAGGTCCAGCTGGCTTCCGGCTTTCCGGATGTTCTGCACAATGCTGTGGAAAATTTAATTAACCAGATCAATAGGCTACCCAGGCAAAATGGAGATTTGTTGATGTTATAGAGACTGCTTCAAAAGCAAATTTGTTTGGGCCACTCACTACTGATTTTAACACTGCCCCTTCTGTATTATACAAATGTTACGTTAATAAGGTACCGTGCCACAAGAAGGATCCTCTGTTATTCATTTTGTAACATTTATCGAGTTTTATGTAATCCCTACCTCAGGCTTTCTGTATCAAGCAGGAAAAGGAGACAATAAAGGTGTGGGAAATACTTGCTTTCTGTCAGTCATTCACTTCTGTCAGTCTGTGTTTCATGGAAAGAGATTACAGTTCGTGGAGAACCAGCTTTGTGGAGAAGCAATTACAAAATAACACTCGCTACTCTCTTGCACCCTTAAATGCCTTCCTGGATGAAGGGTCACTATTTTTTTTTTCACTATAGCCTGTTGAACTCTGTCTGCAGAATCATATTCTTTTTCACTCACACACAAAAACATGTTCATACACACTGCATATTTTCACCTAGATTCATCTAAACATTTGTACTTTTCCATGTTCATCAATTAACATACAGAACAGATTCACCAGGACACAGCACCTAAAACTATGATCTTATTCTATCTATAAGCGTCGATGATCTACTCTTCATTTGACTGTCAATTATTCTCACTGATGCAGAACATGATTTTCCCAAGAGCCATTTCTGGAGACCCTGGATGAAGGTTAAAGTGGTTATTAAGTTGCAATGTACAAGCAGTGAGATACATAAATTCACAGAAGGTAAATATTGATAAATGTTTAGATAAGTAATAAAATTCTGTACTTGTGAGAGTAAAAAGTTGCATCTACAACAATTTGGCCACAGAAAAGCGCCAAAGAAGCAGGCAGCCAATAAGAGTGTCGCTGCAACCTCTTCAACCTCACCAAGAAGAAGAGAGAGCAGCACAGGTGCCCTCGTGCCCCAGTGGAGATACTTATTTTTCCTTAGTTCAGTCCAACTACTGGTAACTGAATATGACCGAATATTGGGTTAGAAGTAGGAGTTGGCTTAGCCCACCCAAAATTAGATGTTGGCCACCCAATTAAAGTTTACATTTTTTTATTTTAGACAAAGTGAATGATAACACAAAAAATACTAATATTATTTCTAACTTGCTGGCCAGCCTACAGCCTATGGACAATGATCTGTCTGCAGCAGCCCCACACAAAACATCCCTGCCCCTGCAGAAAAATAGTTTTTCACAAGTCGCCTCATGTTATTTTCAGCTCAACATGATTACATACTCTAGCTCCGTAGTGACTTTTTTTGAGAGTTTACCTACTTTTCTCAGTTTGACCAGCATTAAATTCTATTACGTTTATTTGACTGTCGTCACAACTTGATGTATTGTGCGATGTATCATTTTAATAAAGCCAATAAAGCAATACTACTGCTGGCTGTGTCTCTGTTGCTAGCACATCAGTGGATACAGCTGTTTCCAGTTTCCTCCCCAGTCTTCAACAAGTGCCCCAAAGCAGACCCATCTCTCTGCTATTTCAGGCCCAGTTCAGGCAGTTAGCGATTTTAATGACAACCCATCCCAGGTGATATTAGCTAATAACCCAAAGCGTAATCATTCCAGGTATCGCACACATCCAAGGCTGCAGTATTCTGTTCTCCAGGATTCATGCTTCTGTTTTCTGTGATGGAAATATGCCACTGCTGACGATAAGGATTCTGTATTTACTTCGAATTGTTTTAACAACTGGAAAGCGGCACATGGAAGACTCTTTCTTTTTCCCCCACTGAAAATGCAATGTAAATAAATTTGCACTCTGAAGGTCATGAATTAATTCAATGTAGGTACAGCTCACATTATGTTTGTTGAGTACATATTTTTTACTTAATTTCATATATATATATATATATATATATATATATATATATATATATATATATATATATATATATATGAATTAAGTAAAAAATATGTACTCGACAAACATAATGTATATATATATATATATAGAGAGAGAGAGAGAGAGAGAGAGAGAGAGAGTACAGTGTAGGAGTGCAGTACAGCTTCTCTCTCAGGTCAATATCACAGAAGGAAAATGGAAAACAGATCAACGACTGTATTGATCATAACTCAGTTTTGGAAAAACTGCACCTTGTGTGCAAATAGCACATAGAATACTCAGAATCCTGAGTAGCATAGTGGCACAGCAGGCAGCATTGTTTCATCAAGGCATTGGTATCTTCCTTCCAATTCTAAGCTCAATTCACAGTCTATGCAGAGCTTTATATATTCTCCTCATGTTTTTGAGGATTTTCACTGGGTTCTCCTTCTAAAAATCATGCAGTTATGTCAGGTGATGACACAAAATTTTTCTAAATTGTTCCTGAATGTTTTGGGGAATATGTGTGTGTATCTGTGCATGGATCAAGAGTGTATTCCTGACTGTTCCTCAGAACACCACTGTTCCTCTGATCAGCTCTGGTTCCTTCACAACCCTGACTTAAAAAGAATGAATGAAAGTATTAATCTGCCTGTGCATAATCGTGAGGTTTGAATAGGGATGTGTGTAATTTCTGTATGAATATCTCACCTCTCATCTCTGCATACAGTCCTTGTATGTAATTATGAACATATATAGTAGATTTGGTGTTAGCTTTGCTTTGCTGTACCAATGCTATTCAAGTTGCTTTCCAAATGCTAGAATAATTATATCTCCATTTTTTGCATACATTAAGCACAAACATGAAGAGCTATAAAATCATTTAATTAATCATTTATTAAATAATTTATTTTGGATAATATCCAACATTTCACTGAACTGTCTAAATAACAAGGTAGCTTTAAACACATGTGTAGTGAACTTTTCATTACTTGTATGGGAGTCGCATGATTTGGGTTTTAATAGTCAGTAACTGAGATTTTAGTAAAAATAATTTTATGATACTACCTTTAATAAATATGTAACTGCTGATATTAATTCTGTGCACCGAAGAATTTCTTGTGTTGTACCCCATACAATTTCCGAAGTTTCCTAACAGCTTGTGGGGACAGATCTGCAGTACTGTACACACTGAGATGTGTGTGTGATCTCTGTTTGACACTGAGCATGCAGAGCAAAGAAAACATATACATGCTGTATCTAGAAACACTGCAGCATATTTTGTGTTCTTTGCTGTCAAATGTAACGTAACATACCAAAAATAGCATGATAGTATGGCTGTGCAAAGGGGACGTTGACTCCCTTGACCTCCAAGTAATTTTAATCTATTAATTGCTTATAAATAAATGTAGAGGGAACATGATATAGCTAAAAATAGACACCAATTCACAGTTGTGAAATTGTCATTTATTTGTTGCTAACGTGTACTCCTGTATTCTGACTTCAAATGAATAAAATCATGCCAGTATTTGTGCTTCTTTAGTTTGCTTCCCTGTTAAAAAATGCTGTGAAGGTTTGAAGGATAAGATGCCTGGGCACTGATCCACTGTGGTTAGAGGTCATTGTCAAGTGTTTTTCAAGTGTTGTAATCAGGAATTGTCTCTGATTAACATGTTGTTGTCTCTTCAGCTGTGCAAAAAATAACACCAATAACCAACAAAAATATTATTGCATTTTATTTTTACAATGACAATACAGTAAATTAATTTATATTGTCTAAATTTAAATATTGGCTTCATGCCAATTCTTCAGCTTCTTCTTCTTCTTCTTCTTCTTCTTCTTCTTCTTCTTCTTCTTCTTATTATTATTATTATTATTATTATTATTACTCTGAATTTACAGCCCAAAGGGTGATATATTGGGCTTATGTCTTATGTTCAAAATGTCCAATAGAGACACTAGACTTAAATCAGCTTTTTGCTCAAGCTGATACTGTACAAAAAAAATGGGTTTAAGTTCATGATCAGAATTATTCATACTTGCTCTAAGCGTCTGTTTTCACCAGACCTTGCCTGTGTGCTTAATTTTGACATAATAGTCTTAAGGGGTAATAGTGCTTAAGGCTGCAGTTATGTCTTAATACCGACATGCCCCATTTCTGTATTGACTCCTCACTACATGCATCTAATTCAACTCTGAATAAGGCCCTTAGTGCATAGTGCATTGTGACTTTTCAGCACTTCTTTAATCCTCATCTGGCAGAGCATTCAGATGCACTTGTCCGGGGTCACAAATGCAGTTTTCAGTTTGGAAGGAATCACACATATCACTTCCATTTCACCTCCTTCAGTCCAAAAGGTTATCTTAACAGCCCCCTGCTCATTCTATTCCTCTCCCACCGAGTCTCCATGGGTGTCAGTCTGCTCTAATAGGAGTTAATTATCTCTAAGTGCCATCTTACATGGTTAGACTGGCTGCTAATCCATGCTACAGTGACCTTACGCCAAGGTTGCGCATTTCACTGTCAGGCTGATTAAATACATCTACATGAGGATTACCAAACTCCTCACAAAGTATAAATCACCAGCATATTAGTTTTATTATCTGTTTGAGAACTCTATAACCTGAAAGAGTGGAAACTGTGCAGTGTCTTCTGTCTGTTGTATGAAGGATGCTGTAAAGAGAGATTGTGTAGGTACAATAAACCTTTTTCATATTACATATTCTTTATGATATCTTTACAGTGGTAACAAACAATGATATTGTATAGACATGCTAGCGAAGGGAAGTGAATGTGTTCAAAGTTGTTACGTGGAGTCTTATCTCAGATGACTGTAGAAATGTGTGAGGAAAGCAAGCAAAACATGGAATTACACTTTAATAGACTTTAATGCGTTTCCTGCTGGTACTGTAGCAACAATTACCTGTGCTTTTAGCACTGTCACTTTATGTTTGCTTGCTGCATAACAGCATAACTGCAATAATAATGATAATAATAATAAGAGGTAGAAAAAGTAGGAGAATAAGAATAAGAATACATATATGTATGATTAACACTTTCTGCTTACAAAGACAGTTCATTCTGTGTCTCTAAAGCTCTTTTTAAATTTCTTACCTCTGATGTATTCTGTCTGTTCTCATTTGTTTTGTTTTGTTTTGTTTTGTTTCTAAGATGTTCTACTTCCCAAATCTTATTCTGGACTGCCAGACCACTTTCCTTAAAAATTCATTGAGCTCATCTCTGTAGGTGTGTGATTGTGTGTGTGTGCATGATGCCTAATGAACTAGAGTCCATTCAGGTTGTATTCCCACCCTATGCAACTTTCTCCTGTAAGAACTGTGGTCCATTAATACTGAAATGATCGCCAGTATGAAATATTGTGTGTCTCTTTGTTTATTGTCTTGAGATCGCCTGATTCCATTTTTTTTTTTTTTGGTTAAAATAATTAGACATATCTAAGGTTGAATCATTTTTGTACTCCTTGGCTCAAGTGTAAGACATGTTCCAAAAGGTTCAGGAGTTATTAAAAAGATGATTGCTGACACAACTGCGATATTCAGGAGCTGACAGGGTTGAGTACCCAGGCCTTCAGCGGTACAGTCCGAGAGATGGGAAATGTCTGCTACCTGAGCAGGAAGCAGCAGCAGCACTCATACTAATAAGGTTCAGGCCAGAGTCATCCTGCCAGAGGATTTATGATCCAGCTTGGAGGTCATCCAATCATTTATACATGCTCTGCAAGAAACATTAGATAAGACCCAAACATCGCTGCACAGAGTTATCTAAGGCTTAGTCATCCAGGCATTGGATTCTGAGGCTCCTACTTAAAAGTGATAAAATATAGGCATCTAAGTCCATGTCATACATTTCTTTTCAACTTGTAACACGGATTAATGAAGTTTAATCATACTGTAGAATAGGGGCACATTTGCTTGACTATTTAAATCCAAGTCCCTACTTCATTTATTTTTTCCTGACTACTCATTCCAGATTTACACTGGAATATTTTAAAATCGAAATTCATACAGTATAAGTGAAGCAATGGCTCGATTTATGGTCCCAGGGACATCTCACACGTTTGACAGTCTGGCTAGCCAGGTCAGTTGACACCATATAAAATTGGGGCATGAAGCTCGATGGCCACTGTGAAGGCCTTTTTTTTAGTATTGAGCTCTTTCTTTTATTTCTACTTCATCAAAGCATAGATTTTACACCCTCTAAGAAAGACATGGGTCATTATTTTGTCCCATGGTAGACGGGGACGTGACACACTTTTAAGCTTTTATAGTATGAGACATTAAGTTCCTAACCCTGGTGCAAGCCCTTGCATAACATCTTTCAGATTATCTATAAGGGAACTATTTATCTCCTATATGTTTGGATACATTTTTTATTTAACTTTTCCTATTCCAATTATTACTAATTACTGCATATCACTCTTTAACTAGTTTATTCACAGTAATAAAAACTAAGTTTTTACATTGGCTAAGTAACTACATACAGCAGATACATTGGCTAAATAACTACATTCAGCAGAGAATCGAATTATATACATATAAGTAATTTGACTACTTAAGCAAAATATCCATTTGATTAATAAATGCATAAATAATATAATAAATAAACTCTGTAAGAACTGATGTAAATAAACATTTTAAAGATAAATGTACTTGTAAGAATTAGATCACATATGTTGCATAGTAAATAATTCACAAGTTGTCTTGTATTTATATTCCTTTAGTTTTCTATGCCATGTGTGGGTTCAGTAGCCATGGGTGGTTAATTAATTAGCTTAAATGAGGCAGGTAATTACACCATAAATGTATCAAGGCAGAAATAACACCCCCGCATGTGTTTAAAGCTACCTTGTTATTAGTGCGAAGCATGCCAGACATGATGCTGAATTAACTCCACAGTGTCCTATTACATTATTCACTTATAAAAACTCTATCATGATAACATTTTTCATTAAAATGGGTTAATCTGTCATGTCAAAAGTCCTTTCATATATCAATTTTTCAGTAAACACTGCATCTCTGTTGTCAGATTATGGCATTTATACAAAGTAAAAGCAGCGTAGACCAGCATGCCATGTTTATTAATGTACTGCTGAGATACATAGAGCACAAGCCTAGACTCCCAATTTTTTTAAAAAGCTATTTAAATACTTTTTATGATAAATGCTCTATTCTGATTGGTCAGCACATGTTGATTAATTTCTAACTGCTCTGACAATAGATTTTGTTATGCATACAGTTGGTTAATACATACTTGTTTCTATAGTATCAACTTACACTGCTTTGTTTGTGCCATTAGGGTTTTGCTGTGTCAGCACTTTGTAACAGTGACATAGGGGTGTCTATAGGATGAAGGCTTTAACTGTTTATTTGAAAAAAAGTACAAGCTGTGATTTTTAACATTATAACTTAAAAGTGAGAGAAAAGAAGAAAGGACAGGGATCGCCACTTTATACCAGTTATAAAAGGAACTAACTTGTTTTGTGTATATTAAATAATACTGAATTTACTATAACAAAATGTTCTGTGTGTCATTCCTAAATGAATTAGAAAAATATTGAGCATTGGCACATTTCTGTGGTATAAGTAGAATAAAACAGGGTGTGTTGTTATTGAAAATAATCACCTTCGGTACAGATATCACACCACCCAATTGATGGTTATTTTCCTATAGTATCATAGCCAGTATTGTTTTCTTCCTTCAATCCTTACACAACAATCCTGCAGCAGCCATGGTGGTGTTCGAAAGATGTTCAAAGAAGAATAAGAAGGAAACAGAGTTAGCTGTAATGTACTGAGCTGCACAGGATCCTAAACTGTCTCAAGGGGAACAACTCTGTAAGAATATAAGGATCTGGATCGGAAGGTTGGAAATATCTTTAAAGACTGTTGGATATCCTGTAAGAAATGTGACTGAGCATCTCGGAGGAATGCCTGAAAATACAAATGTTTATAGACACTGAAGTGTATGCAGAAGTTATTGATTGTCAGTTGCAGATGTTATTGTTTATCAGTTGCAGATTATCAGTAATTGTTAAAATAGTGTCTTTTTTGCTGCCAAGTACACATAGTGAATAAAAATATATAAAATATATAAATATTACAAATATATATAAACATAATATAAAAAAATCTCTGCACACATTCAAATGACAGGTTTTTAATGATATAAATCAAGAAATCATGACCGATCTTTTTAAAATGTTTAATGTGATTATAGCAAAAATCAACAAAAGTATTACTAGATTATTTGCAGGGAAGAAAAACTTAATTTGGCATTTTTATAAAAGAGCATGTGATCGTGTTCAGAAATTACAAAATGTGTGAATGTACCAAAATGTCACTGAAATGAATCTATGAATGCAATAAAAATCATGAAAGGGGTACAAAAGAATTTTCTAAATATATGATAGAACACAATGAACTATGGAACACCATAAAGGTCATCATTAACAAGTTGAGAAAATTGGGCACTGACATTACCAACAATGGGATGTTTTGTGCTGGATATTTCTCCAAAACTGACAACAGGCCAAGACAAAATCTTCTCAGGGAGGATGCAAAGAAACCTACAGCAACAACAATAAAGGAGCTAAAGTAATATATGACAAGTATCTGTCACTCCCTGCATCTGACAACAATCTTTTGCAATCTCCACATGTCTGGGTTTTTGTTATTTCCGAGTTTGCTAAACCCATGAGACAAAATGTGTTATGGTCTGATGAGACCAAGGTGGAACTTAACTAGAGTAAAGCATAGTGGTGGCAGCATCAGCTGGGACTGAGGCTTTAGTCAAGATAAATAGAATCATGATTAGCTCCTTCTTACAAAACCTGCAGGCTTCTTAAAGACAGCTTAAAATAAATAAATAAATAAATTGAGAGAAGAGAAGAGAAGAGAAGAGAAGAGAAGAGAAGAGAAGAGAAGAGAAGAGGATCAAAACTTTTAATTTTTCAATTTAATAAAATAATTAATAAACTAAAATTTGGATACCAGAATTATTTATAATTACTAAAATATGTATCCATTCCCTTTAAAATGACATTATTTATTTAGTTATTTAAAAAAAGTAATGATTTTAGGCATAATCCCCTGATTAATCTAAACTTTATTCTTTTTATTTCTTGTTGTTGTCATGCCACACTTTATCATACATACAATTCGATAATTGCAAAATAAGTATATCATTATACGTGATTAATATCTTTTCTAGCAGACATTCATTCAGCATGTATTTGTTTAACTGCATTGTACAAAGACTGCATCCTGGAGTTTTCCTGAGTTCATGTCATGTGTCTAGTGTTGTTATGTACTGTGTATACGTAGCACTTGTCTTACCTCTACAGACTTCATGAAAAATGCAAAGCAAACCAACTAAGGCTGGTAAGCAACCTGTAGCAAGAAATGCCTGTAGTATAAGATATAGAATAAAAAAGGGCAGCAGGTCTAAAGGTGGCTTGGGGACAGGGGTTTAGCACCAACACTGCAGACAGATATAATACATCCAAAATGCTATATAGTGCTAAAGAAATCTGTTAATATTTTATTAGAACAAATAATTGGGAACTTGTTTATAGTTTATGAGCTGTCATCTTAACCAAGCAATGCATTATTAAACACACAGGACCAATTTTTTATTACCTGTATACTGCATTTATGTTCAACTATGTCTACAAAGTCATTTAGTCTTAGAATAAAGACATTCCCATTGCTTTTTATTGACTGCGTGTCACAAACATGACTGCAATGTTGTATAACTCTGTCCTGATATGCTGTTTCTTTACTTGGGAATAAAACCATTTCTATTCCTGAACAAACCCTGTGACAACTCCTTTGTATTGCATTTTAAAGATGTTGGATAAAGCCTGTTTCCAGTTTTAGATGTGTATGGATGATATGTATGATCAAGGGAAAACAAAATCTGCTCTCATGCTTTGATGAAAGGAACAGATCTAGGTCTTCAGCAAAGGACAAACAGGAAGAGGAAGAAGGAAGAAACGAACACTAGATTAGTTTTGTTTTTCCAATCATCTACTCATCTCCAACCATATTGATTAAAAATCCCATAACCCTCTTTGGCTCTTCGATCCTCCTTCACCCAAACCCCTCCTGTTCCTATCACCTGTCTATCCTCAAGAGAAATAACACCTAAGCTCCCTCTTTCTATGACTATTAAAGAATCTGACAGAAAATCCTTCTTCTTGACCTCAGAGTTGAGCCTTTAATTCTTATGATAGCTATCAATCATATAAAATGAAGGATAAAAAAAATCCGTATTACATTTCTGAGCATGACTAAAAGATATGGGTTTAAAATACAATTCTGTAAGATGTCATTCATTGTCTAGTAGTATGCTTTATCCAAATCCTTGTTTGGCAGATACATTGGCAAACACCCATGTAAACTTCCCTTAAAACATTATAGCCTCTTAAATGTTTTAATAAGGTAGTTAAGTATGATCCTTCTACCTAAATCAGCCAACCACCATCTTATCTGTCTGTAAATTATAAAACATAACAGATAAAATACTAGGTGTGTTCATACATTCTGATATGTTTCCTTGGTAATCTGTCCCATGTGTGTCCCTCAATCTTCACAACAAGAAAAAAAAACAGTTTTCTCATTATTATTATTTTATTTTTCTTTATCTGTAGTGATATTATAATATGGATAAAGAAGGGTTCTTGTAAGTAGTAAGTACCAGATTATATCAATGTAGATACTGCTACTACTGTGATATGATTATGTGATATATATATATATATATATATATATATATATATATATATATATATATATATATATATATATATATTTATTCATTCATTCATTTTCTTCCGCTTATCCGAACTACATCGGGTCACGGGGAGCCTGTGCCTCAGGCGTCATTGGGCATCAAGGCAGGATACACCTTGGAAGGAGTGCCAACACATCGCAGGACACACACACACTCTCATTCACTCACGCAATCACACACTACTACTGCAAATAATAATAATAATAATAATAATAATAATAATAATAATAATAATAATAATAATAATAATAATAATAATAATAATCAGTAGTAGTAGTGGTAGTATTTAAAATCAGACAAAATGCAGCCATTGTCAGCACAGAAATCTTGTAAGAATTGTATATATTTTCTGTATAAATTATCTATTATTCATTCATTCATTCATGAATTCATTTTATCTGAACTACCTTGGGTCACGGGGAGCCTGTGCCTATCTCAGGCGTCATCGGGCACCAAGGCAGGATACACCCTGAACAGAGTGCCAACCCATCGCAGGGCACACACACATTATCTATTATATTATTCTTTATTATAATTATAAATTATATTATTCATGTTTAAGAGTTACTTAAGAGTTAAGGGCTATATGGCAACTGAGTGATGGATTCAGCATACAACAGTTACAATATTTATTCCAGTACAGTGTTTGCCAGGGTCATCAAACTCCCTGATGAGAACTTAAAGATCATATTCTAAGCAAAATAATTCATACAAGCTTCTATATACCCTACACGGTTAAGTGATCTAGCACCATTTTTCACCTTATTACTGGTAATTATAGTAGATGATTAAAGAAGGCACAGAAGATGCAAATGGTAGAAAGGGCTGTATCAGCAGGGACACTCATCACATCCAAAACTCCAGACCCCACTGTCTTTGTGACTTCAATTTATGTGTGTACTTCACTTGAACAAATACACAAACACACACCTACACACACCTACACACACACACACACACACACACACACAAGCCCTGGAATATTAACCTCATTAGATGTATTTGCATTTGAGTTAAGAGGGAATTAAAGGCACAGCAGGGCAGGATTAAGAAACCACAGAGGAGGGCTGGAATACTGATGGCCACACCAGCAGACTACTTTCTCTTACTGAATCACTGCGGCTGCCGCAGAACCACTGCAACCATGGAAAAAGCATAAACAGAAGCATCAACCTTTTGTGAGCAATGCAGCAGTTAAACACCAATAGTCTTTTTTTCCTCTACTACACACATTTTAAAGATCACAAAGAAGGTCAAAGAAACACAGTTAGAATATGTTTATGTATATCATAGACACTATTATTACTACTGCTAGTAAAAGCAAACCAAAACGATTTCTCCTAGATATTGTAGATTTTATTAAAGGAATGAACTGCTGCTGTAACCATGAAGAGGTTCTTGTGCTCATCCCAGGACTTCTTATCCTGGACTTGTAGCATTATGTGAATGTATAATATAATATCAACAAAATGGATCTGATGTTCCGGATAACATCACACAAGCGGATTAAGGAATGTAATATCATGATTTTTACGGAAACATGGCTCAACAACAACATTCCCAGCAGGGCCATTGATCTTGGAGGTCGCAGTGGACTCTGGTAAGCACAGCGGTGGAGGTCGGTGCATTTATGTTAACAAATCATGGTGCACAGACACTACTGGTACTGAAAGTCATTGCTGTGTTCATTTAGAGTATTTGATGATAAAGTGCAGACCATTTTATTTACAGTACATAGAGAATTCTCAGCCATTGTTGTGACTGCAGTGTATATTCCTCCGGACGCTAATGCTAAACTAGCTATGAAGGAACTGCACACAGCAATCAGTAAACAGCAGCTTTCATCATTGCTGGAGATTTCAACCATTCCAACCTGAGATCTGTACTACCAAAATTTCATCAAAATATCTCCTGTTCTACCAAAGGGGGACAACACACTGGATCAGGCATACACAAACATACCTGGGGCATACACGGCCATTCCCTTCCCCCACTTGGGTCAGTCTGAACACCTCTCTTTGTTCATGCTACCCAAATACACACCGCTGATCAAACGGGTGAAACCAGCTGTGAGGACAGTAAAGTTATGGCCAGTGGGAGACATTTCTTCTCTACAGCAAAAGTTTCAGGATACTGCCTGGAACATATTTGCCTCACAGGCCACACTGGACTCTCACTATCTGGTTTGGACCATATCAACGCGTGCACTGACAATGTCACTACCGTCAAACACAGGAAATGCTTTCCTAATCAGACATCTCACTCTCAACCAACCAGCAGTGCCTTCCTAAAGGACAAACTCAATCACTTTTTTGCTTTTTTCAATCAAAGCATAGGATATTTCACCTCAACTGCTTACTCTTCTACTGCTCACAGTTCACTTTCATACTCAACAACAGACATCTATACAACGTTTAGCAGAATGGATGCACGCAAGGCAGCTGGTCTGGACAGCATACCTGGACATGTTCTCAGAGGATGCCTGGACAACTGGCACAGGTTTTCACTGGCCCAAGCCAGGGTTCTTACATGCCTGAAGACTACAATCATCATACCAGTGCCTAAGCACTCAGCTGCTGAATGTCTGAATGACTTTCTCCCAGTTGCACTCACCCATGTTGTTATGAAGTGCTTTGAGAAAACTGGTTCTGAATCACCTCACTGCCAGCTTACCACCTACACTGGACCCGCACCAGTTTGCATATTGCCCGAACAGGTCGACAGAGGATGCAGTTTCAGCCCTCACCCACGTGGATAAAAACAACACCTACATCAGAATGCTGTTCATTGAATTTAGCTCTGCATTCAATAAAGTTCTCCTTACTGTACTGATCACTAAGCTCAGTGACCTGAGTATCTGCACTTGCAGATGGATTCTGGACTTTCTCACCAACAGACCTCAATCTGTTAGGTTGAGCAAACAGGTATCCTTAACTTTCATTCTGAACACTGGCATCCCACATGGCTGTGTTCTAAGGCCACTTCTCTACCCCCTGTTCACCCATGACTGTGCTCCTCTGCATAACTCCAACATCTTCATCAAGTATGCAGATGACACCACCGTGGTCGGCCAGATCAGCAACAACGACGAATCGGCCTACAGGGAATAGATGCAAAGCCTGACAGCATGGTGTGCCATCAATAACCTAACCCTCAACGCCACGAAGACTAAAGAGCTCGTTGTGGACCTTCGGAAATCAGCAGGAGATGGAATCAATGGAACTGAAGTAGAGAGTGTCTCCAGCTTTAAGTTCTTGGGAGTTCACATCTCTGAGGATCTGTCCTGGCACCAGAACACTTCAGCTCTGGTTAGGAAGGCACAACAAAGCCTGTACTTCGTGAGTAGTCTAATGCTATCACTGCATTATGGAGAGCATCCTGACCAACTCCATCACAGTATGGTATGGAGGCTCCACTGTGTGTTAACGTAAAGCCCCGCAAAGGTCAAATTCGCCCAACGCATCACTGGTACCAAACTACCTGCCTTTGAGCACCTTCACCACAGCAGATGTCTGAGCCGAGCTCCCAACATCATCAAGGACTCTTCACATCCCAGTCACAAACTGTTTAACCTCCTTCCATCAAGAAGGAGATACAGGAACGTACACACCAGATCCAGAGGGTTCAGGGACAGCTTTTTTCCATCCACCATCACAATACTGAACTCTACACTACACCATTAGAACACTGTAAAAATACTGTATATAACTTCTGTACAATTATACAATGTATCTATCTATCTATCTATCTATCTATCTATCTATCTATCTATCTATCTATTATATACACTCAAAGTAGTGTCATAATTCAGGAATATCCTTTTTATTCCAGTTCTTCTGGTTTCTTCCTGCCATCTCAGGGAGTTTTTGCTGGCCAATGTCACCTCTGGCCTGCTCATTAGATATCTAAATTTATTTCTGGATTCCTGTGAAGCTGCTTTGTGACATATCTATTATTACCGGTCATCATTTTTTTCAGACTTTGATATGTTGTATCTCTCAGGTGAGGGGAAAAAAGGTCTATCGGAGTGGACACAGAGAATAAATTATTATTAATGAACAGGACCTTTTTATGAAAACTGAAGCAGAATATTGATCAGCAGTATCAAATATGAATTAAAACAAATCAAGAAAATTAAGATATTTAGATAGTCATTAACCATGGCATTAATGATAATTCCATTTCCATTCAATCTGTGAAATCTTGTTAGTAAGTTTAATGTTTGATTTGTGCCTGCCTTAATTTATCATATTGTTTTAATGTTTGTTTATTGTTAATGGAAAATGTCTGCAGGTTGTGGCTTTGGTTTGATACATTGTGCTTTTTCCAAACTCAGATAGTTTTTTTATATATACTTTTTCATAAACCTGATCGATTGATTTGGTTTTATTCTCTAAAAGGGTAGTAAAAGTGTAGAATTTCATAAGTAACCTCTGTAGTAAATCTTGCATTCTTTTATAATTAAGTAATGCAAGATGTACTAAAGAGGTTACTTATATAATTCTACACTTTTTATTGGAGCTACATATCACAGTAAGAGAACAGCTATGGATCTGACCAAGGCCAGAGAAGAACTAACTTCACAGTCTGTATAGAAATGTCCAGTGACGCTGTTACACAAGTCACTCATGAGCCCTTGCTATGCAGATGCCATGTGTAATAATCATTTTGTCAAGATTCTTGATGGTATGATTTTGTAACAGTGGCTTCAGTACTGATTGATATTCTTTGACTTCATATAATGAAGTTCATTCACAATCTATTGTTATTTACCCTTGGGCAAAACTTACACAATTACAATCAGTAATTTGGAGCAATTCACCCCATTTTGTGTAAATCATGATTTTTTTACTGGACCTGACTTGCTTGGCCACTTTATAAACTGGTGATATTTCATATATACATGAAGGAGTACTGAGGCTCTACCCAAAGAGATCATTAGTCTGTGTAAATGAGTTGTGTATTTCACTTATTCAAAATCTACCACATTATTTAAAAGCAAGAGGATACAGATTGTAATTAATTTGATAGTGAGTCATACATCACTGCATCAATTATGTGTTGCATGGAAACCCCTTTATGTCTGGCAGCATGTGCTTCTGCAAAGAACATTATGGTTCTGGAAAATTACACTTAAGCCAAATCATGGACAATATGCTAAAATTTGACTCAATTAAATGTGGAAATATTCACCAAAAATGTACTCAAGTGAAAATGTAACGCTGTCACTTAAAAATGTCGTCAAGTATTTGAAGAGAATGTATTTAACTAATGGAATTCTTTTCAGATGTATGGTCACTTTTTATTACTTTTATTATCTAAAAACTTATTACTTATCTAATACACTGTTTTGTGTGAAAACATCATCTTTTAATCTTTGCTGGTCATGTACATGACTAACACCAAGTAGTTTAATAATCAGTTAACAAACAATAGTTTAAAATTCAAGTAAATAACCAACATTTAACATGACTTCCTGCCTGGCCACATTATGAACATGTAATAAAATAAGAGTATAAATTTTTTTAATGTGATGTCAATTATTCTCTCAAGTTATTCTCTATAATTTCATTTAAGTAAAGTTTAAATACAACAAAAGAACACTAAGTAACAATACATTACAGTTACTCAAATCTGTGTACCCAGTACATCTCTTGCTGCTTACATATCACCTACTTATTTACAGTATCCATCTAATCAAAAGGTTATCGTCCATACATATATTCATGCAACATTAAAGCCTTAAACATTAAAGAGCATGAATAGTTTTAGTGTGATGTCTAAAAGCTTTAAACGAAATTCTGTTTTCTGTTTTTAAACTAAAGACTTTGAATGTAACACTAAAGCCCTCTGTATATAAAGTATTTCTCTAAAGAAATTTTCATGTAATTTTGTGTAAAACCTTTACAAAAAAGTTTAAAACTATGCGTGCCGTGACAGCAAATCTACTGCGGTAAGTGAACCTAAACAGATCAGTGAAGAAGAAGCTTATAATGGGAACTGCAATATTACTGCTTCAGAAAACATAAAAAAATGCAAATGTTTCTTCATCTATTCCATGTGCATGGCTTATGAAAAATCTCCAATTACCAGCAACTCAGCAACTGTTTTATCCCACTGGGTGGCTGCTGATGGCCAAATGCAAAACTGGTGCCTTTGGTTAGTTTTTTTGTATGCAAATGGGGGCCTGTGACAGACACGCTGTGGTATCTTGGTGCAATTTCTATTTCTTAAAGCAGCTTGGCAAAGCTCGTTAACTAATCCAAACCCAGGCCGATCGACCGCCTAGCTGAGTAACTGTGTCACCATCCCATCACATAACACTACCCAAGAAAGTAGGAGAAGGTATCTGCAAGTTATTAGGCAGTGAGTAGTTATAGGCATGATTAGGAAAATAAAGCAAAATAAAAAATAAAAAATTTCCAAAAATACAAAAATACCTAATGTCTAATTTTCTATTTTATCTGAAAATACAGATAAAAGGAAAAAAAAAAAAATAATAATATATATATATATATATATATATATATATATATATATATATATATATATATATATATATATATAAAAAAACACTAACACATTTGTGACTGAATCTTAAATGGCATTCTACGCTATGCTTGAAGGCACTACATAGAGCATACATCACCATTCTGTTATATTCTGTGTAAAATGGTTCAGTGAACTGGGATTGGGGCTAAGTTGGTTTTTACTTGGTCCGCAGGTAAGAACTGTCAAGTTAAAGGTCAAACTAAATAAATTAGAAGAATACATCACTGTGGGTAAATGAATGAATTTGAATATGACACAATAGATAAGACTGTGATGTTGCCAAAAAAGAACTTTTGAAAATTTGGCACACTCACTGTGCTACTGAAGACCTTTGTGCAGGTAGACAGGTGACTGCTTGAAATGGTCTGCACTATTTTTAATTCTGGGCTCACAAGCAATTGCAGCACAGGTAAAAATGTAAATACTGGTGGAAATAGTGGCAAAATATATAAATATAATAAAATAAAAAATTTATAAAATAAAAATATTACAGGTAATTTTGCATTCAAATATGTTGAGATGCATGGACTGGGTCATTTTAGGTCCTTGCTCTCCAACTGGCAGATATACTTAATTATATGTGAGGTAAATTATTCCCAACTTCACCTTTTAAAACCATTGGTCAGCTTTTGTTCAGAACTTGCTACACTGGTCTATTTATGCAACATTTCAGGGTATGCTTGAATTAATTTAAAGATATTTTTATATATAATGTACCCTTTTTACACATACATCGACTTTCTATTTCCCTAATGAATTATTTTAGCCCTGCTCTGATATAAAAAATAAGTCTGGACACTGTTGTCTTTCAGATGTGAGACATTTTTACCTCAGTTTAAATAACTGTACACAGAAATTTAATGGTTGAAGAGAACACCTTCAAATTTTAGAACATTATGAAGAAGCACTTGGCGCATTTTAGACAGCAGTGAATTTAAAATGGATTTGAAATCACAATTTATTTTAAAGATATGTACATATGTGTAGGATTTTTTTTTTTTGTGTGAAATGAAATGCCCCTAGAAGGCTAGAAAAGACACCCAAATATTAATAAAAACTACTTATTCTTAGTCTTGACCATGTACATTCATATGAGTTATTATATACCACTGTGGAGTGTGGCACCCCTAAAACGGGCACACCCAAAAATTCCCTTTTTTTGGCTTCTGGTAAAGAGTTAATAAGAGCACAGAATATTCAATAAAAAGCTCAATACCCCAGTAGCAGATCAAATATGAAAAAATGCTTTATGAATAAGTAGCACAGAAACTAATTCTGTAAAGTGAGAACAAAAATGTTTCTGCAAAGTTCATATCAAACAAATTTACCTTTACATTTACTATGTGTAATTCTACTTCAGTGTGTTATCAGCTTGAACGTTGTGAATAGACATTGATAATTGCATCTACAATATGCATTTGGCATTATGGCTTTTAAGCCGAACCATTGGTCCATTTGCACTAGATGAGAAAGTACTTTCTTCTAACAGCATATGAACAGTGCACAATTTCTCCTCCCCCATGACCTTTCATGTATTTAATGAAGCCTTTCATACGCTCAACACAATCTTGCAGCTTTGTGCGGCTCTCTAGCCAAGCTATTACTCCAGCAGCCTACCCTATTTTAGCCATTTAGAGAAATCTCACAAGCTTTAATATTTTCTGTGATATGTTCATGATCCTCTCTCTCTCTCTCTCTCTCTCTCTCTCTCTCTCACTCTCACTTGTTCTTTTATTTCTTCCCCCTTCTTTCTATGTTGATTATTCTTTCGCTCTTGCTCACACACATGCACTACTATCTCCTCTCACTTGGTGGGTTCCACATGTATGTGCTGTAATGGGATAGAGAAGCCCTGGGTTGTCTGCACGCTTCCATTATGTCAGATTGATGAAGCAGAAGAGTGAGAAAGCAGCAGAAACACAGCATGCTAAAATAGGAAAGCCATCCTGTGCCATTCAGACCGCTCTCTACTATACGTGTTTAATGGCTTTGGATGCAGCATAGTCTGACCTCTCTATCTCACTCAGTCTTACTTTCTTAAACATACAGAGAAAATTTGAATCACACAAGGAAATAATGTAATTCTTGTTAAAATTAAGTTAATCTCTATTGCCTTACTTTCTTTAAAGTAAAGCAATTAGGCCTTCAGAGGTAATACACATTTAAATAAACATTACATTCAGATCAGGTCAAACTTTGTCTGTGCTGCACAAAGTACTGTACAATTATTTCTGTGGATGGTGCCAGTTTAGGTAGAGATGTGGGCATGGAAGCGGTAGTGAAATCTTTGCTGAAAAAGTTTGTCTTAAAGTTTTGTCATGCTGAATGTGACATAGCTGTCATTCCAGACTATTTATATAATGGCTTGCCTGCTCCGATATGGAAACACATAGTCACAGACATCCATGTTAATAAACATTATAGCACAAGAGAAGAAGTGGAATTATTAAGTGTATTATTAAGGGTTTTGAGCATGTTTGGATTCCTTAGTAGGTCCACAACTCCTTTGTGGCATGATTTTCTCCTTTATTTCTTTTTATTTGAATTCCCAAGACTGCCTAATATCTGGATGCAGGCTTCAAATGACCACCTATGTATGTGTGTGTTTAATTAATGCCTGGGAAAGGTGGTGGTAAGTGTTCAGTAGACTTCATTTGATTGATATTAGCCCAATATCACTCAAATCATGAAAAACTGATGAAAAGCTGCCCTGCCATTAACAAAATGAGAAAATGAGGCAAAGAGTGAAAAAATGTGTATATAATTGATAAAGTTCCATTTGTCAGCGTGAAATTACAGAAAATACACTAATTAGCTCAGTTAGTAGAACAGCAATAAAAGCATTTTTCTGGACCTGCCAGCATTCTCGACATTATAGGGGAATGTTTCATCTTTTTGCCCGTCATTATTTTGCTGCATTTTTGCTGTCTTTCAACAAATAAGACATACCGGTTATACATTTGTGCATTAGTCAAATTTCAAAATGAATCACGATCTATGAATGAGCAGGGCAATTTATGAACATGTGATAATTCAGGCAGAAATAGAGTCGCTAATAGATCGTTGAGTTCAGGGTCCATATTTAAGCTGTTGGAATGGAGATGGCTGGAGTGTATTTGCAACATTTGTTGAATAGTGAATCTTCTCTCAATGATTTATTCGACAGCAGTGTGGCTTTTCGATATGTTTTTTTTTTTCATTTACTTTATTATTATTATTTTTATCTCACAGATATCACAAAGTTAGCAAAGATTGATCTTTGCAGTACTCATATTGTGGATTGCTGTAATATGCTAGTGATCGGCAAGTATTATGGTATAATAATAATAATAATAATAATAATAATAATAATAATAATAGTAACCTTTTGCACCACATTCATTAGCTTGTGTTAATGTGCCATGTAAATCAGAAGCAAATAAAACATTCAGTGATAATACATTGTGTTCTGATTCTGTCATGATTCTGTCATGCTTATTTTAATTTTGAATTATTTTTTAATCCCTTCACTTGCATATTAAAGTGTATTTTTCTTCTTTGCCCTGCCTCTCCAGGGGAAAAAGAGACAGGAACATTTCAGAGCATAATCTCTGTAGAGAAGTGTCCTGCCACAGAGACCATGCCAAGTATATAATAAAGAGCAAACTTTGAGCCTCACTGAATAGTCAGAAGCTTGTTTTATTCAGCAGGAGAAATAAAGTGGTCATTGCACTCTGCCTTCTGCTCCCTGCCTTGCTAAAGCTCTCTTTATCTCTTTCACTCTCTCTCTCTCTCTCTCTCTCTCTCTCTCTCTCTCTCTCTGGCTCTGGAGTGACTCATCAGCGAGGCATCCAGCAAGATGTTGAATAATGTATAGACCAGCACACAGTGCACACAATGCAATCACACACAAACGAGTGTATGCACATGCTGGTGTTGGACAGTCAGACTGATTCTGTACAGCCTGTTCTATTTATTATCAGCCAGAGGTTCTGACTCAACTGTGCTAAAGTCCCTTGATTCTTACTTAACCTCTCCTTCTCTCATGTAGATTCTTATCAGCAACACATGGAACTCCTAAACACTTACAGTACTTAGTAACTCTAGTCTTTTGCTTAACATTTTACACTCATCCACTTATTTTAACAACTCAGCATGATTTGATATCTTAGTGGGCTCCCAAAGGTGGATGTATCTGTGTCTTTTTTAGTAATGTACTTGGTGGTGCATTGCTGCCTTATAGATGTGTAGACCTGTTGCATGTTGTTTCCGTTACAAGTGTGTGTGTCAGGATTTCCCCCTCGCTAACACATCTGTGAGCATGACGTGTTTATTTACATGACCACATTTATTTTATTTTGATTCATACTTTGTCCCCATCCATTCCATCCTGTCATTGGTTGTCTCCCTAGTGTCCTAAAGAGACAACCTGTTTTCAGCCATTTAATTACCTCTGTGTGTCTTTGTCCTGTGTAAAGTTTAGTTTGATGTTTACCCGCTTGGCAATACCAAGCGTTCTCTTCCTTGTGCTATTCTGATTTTGGATCTAGTTCTGTCCCCTAGTTTATATTTCTGGATATACATTGATATTGTTGTTCGTGGATCACCTGATCTCTGTTTGTTTCCTGAAGTAAGACATATTTTATTTCACAACCACAACATGACACAGTGGGTCAAAATGAGGCACAAATATACCCTGAAAATCACAACAGTCCTACAGACGAAACCAAAGAAATACTTTGAATACTTTGGTTTTAGTGAACACTAATCAAGCATCTGTGCTCAACTCCTCTGTCTCGTATGAGTATGGCTGTAGTTCCAGCAGCTGCTGTGAACCATGTTGTCACCTATTGTTCCTGGTGTGTCCTACACTCTCCAGCATAGTAAGCAGTTACTATAAGGGTCAAAGGCTGTGCTCCAACAGCTACCCTCTGACCTTCCCTTTTCTCTTTCGCTCTTGTAAATCAGAGCAGGAGAGATACAGCATTTCATTTAACCTCGTATGTACCTTTATTTTTAAACTCCTCATTAAACACCACAAGGTTGGACACACCACAACACAACACATAAACAGTTCTTATATGCAGTTGCCTCTGAAATGCACAGGTACAGCTGTGTTCTGTAACACCACAGATCTCTAGCTGAAATAGTCTGAGAGCCATTTATGAGCTTTCCAGCCCAGAATCCTCTAGATTTGCACACACCTGGCTTTATGGAAATGGATTGCAGTCTTGTCACTCAGAAAGTAACTTTTGAATCTGATTTCTTGGATTCCCTATTAACTTTCCAGAAATCTGGCTGTACAGACAGAGCTCCCTTGAGGACAGTGCACTTCTTTTGCATGCAGTGTTTCTCAGCACTTAGGTTTGTGTTATTTATTTCTGTGCATTTTTTTGTTTGTTTGTTTGTTTGTTTGTTTGCCTTTTTTTGGCACAGTGATAGTCAAGATGCTTGTAACTGTTCTGAATTTGTTTAAATCATGGCCAGTGCATTTTAAACAATATTATGTACAGTACATTTTCATCAATTAAACTATGTTGAGCTATTCATAGATACAATATTAATTAAGATATATTAATATATTATTATATAATATTAAGATAATATATAGGGGGGCATGGTGGCTTAGTGGTTAGCACGTTCGCCTCACACCTCCAGGGTTGGGGGTTGGATTCCCGCCTCCGCCTTGTGTGTGTGTGGAGTTTTCTCCCTGTGCCTCGGGGGTTTCCTCCGGGTACTCCGGTTTCCTCCCCCAGTCCAAAGACATGCATGGTAGGTTGATTGGCATCTCTGGAAAATTGTCCGTAGTGTGTGTTTGCGTGAGTGAATGAGAGTGTGTGTGTGCCCTGCGATGGGTTGGCACTCCGTCCATGGTGTATCCTGCCTTGATGCCCGATGACGCCTGAGATAGGCACCGGATCCCCGTGACTAGAGGTAGTTCGGATAAGCGGTAGAAAATGAATGAATGAAGATAATATATAATATTAAGATATTTCTCAAACTAATATTATTAAGACAATCAAAATGCCATTTTCAGTTTTATATACAGTGTATTTTTTGTTAGTTTGCGTGTCAATTTTTTTTTTATCTTTCTTTCATTCTTTGGTCATGTTTTTGGGTCTATGCTTTGTGGCTATATTCCATTCCCAAAACTTGGTTTTCACTGTCATTAAAACGTTAAACACTTTTTACGGTTATTTTTCACGCCTTTTAAACATTTCTGTTTTAGGTCTTGTGAAAGCTGTTTGTTGTTTACTCTTGACTTCTCACAGGAAACAGCTTAATACTTTGTGTTTATTTAATCTTCTTATGCCTTGTGTATGCCCATTTTTAAACTGTCTATACATCTTAATCAGGCACATTCAAGATAACTAAATATGGTGAGTCTACTGTAGGTGGTTACAAACTTTTAAGCTGAAGATAAATGGTTAGTTGTGATAGCTATAAAATCTGAGAGATTTTCAATAGAAAAACACCATCGTTTATTCAAATGTATTGCAATATAGACTTGCATTTTTCATTTCTCCAGGAAGCCGAAGGTGATGCAAATCTTTGCAACGATCTTGATGTATATTTCATTAGGATGTGGGCTGTAGCCTGTTTAATCAACATGATCTCATGAGAAATTGGAACAAAATCAAATGCTCAAGGATGACATGCTTGGATACACAAATTAAGTGACATGATAAGGTATAAACAGCATTTCAAAACTTTAACCCAAACTTCATCATTCATCCATTTTCAGGAGCTGATTTATCCTGGTTATTGTTATATCAGCTCTAGAGCCTGTCCTACAAAGTTAATCGACCTACCAGCATGTTTTCAGGAGTATGGATGTGTGAAGAGCATGTGAAACACCACACAGTAAATAATCCAAACTTAAGATCAAACTGGATACCCTGGAGATGTGAGATGGTAAAGCTACCTGCTGTGCCACCATAAGCACCAACCAAAACCCTTGGATCTTTTAAAAACAAATTCAGAAATGTACATTACCAATTCCTTACATCTGTGTGTGCACAAGAAATGTATATAAACATTGTCCACTGATGATGTGCTGTCTGATTAATACATCCCTTTTCACTTGTGGATGGATTGCAGAAAAGTCCAGATTTATTGTCTTTTCTATGTTAAGGATAACAGGGCTAAAATCTGTCAGATTAAAGTGTGTGTGTGTGTGTGTGTGTGTGTGTGTGTGTGTGTGTGTGTGTGTGTGTGTGTGTCTGTGTGTGTGTGTGTGTGTGTGTGTGTGTGTGTGTGTGTGTGAGAGAGAGATTCACAGCAGGTGTGTGTGATTATAACCCTGGAGAACATGGTGTTGATGTGTTTAGACCATGTTTGTGTGGATATGTGTTCTGGGAAGTGGAGTTCAATCATAGAGTTGACTTGAATGAAATATAATCATAACAAAAAAACAAATTTAAAAAGACTATGATTGCAATTATTGTCAAAAATTATTTGTTTATTTATTTCTAAAATTATTGGACAATAATCAGCTGTGAGAAGACCCAGCTGCTAAAAAATTTAAAAGGACTGTTTTCCTTCTAAAGATCCTTCAGAATTTATGCATGAAGGTTCTTCATATTCTGTGTCATGCTACACAACTGTTTTATATTCTACACAGAGCAGATTATCACGATTATTGAAATTACACGAGTAAAGTTCATTCCTTCAAGGTTGCCAGGTATATGTTGGTGCAGGACTCTTTTGGCAAGAAATGTTCAATAGTGTCTAGACAACCCTATATAAATAAACTACTTATCTTTACACTTGCAAAAAAACAGGGTATAGAAAATAGATAAAGCATGTCACTCTATCTGAAAATACAATAAAATAAATTAAAACCTTTAAAAGACTTTAAAGAAAAAATGTCTCTGAATCCTGAATGTCTCCCTGCATGCACAAGAAATAAAGAAAAAACGTTTCTCTAGCCTTTTCAGTGCTTTGTAGATTAAAATATTTAAAAGGTGTGTTACATTATGTGTATCTCAGTATTAACACTTTATTTTGTGAATTTATCTTAACTCTCATTAATTAACACCCAACAAAATACTTAAATTTCAGCAATGTATTTTGTGTATGTACATCTTTTATAAGAGGACCTTCATGGCAAAAGAATATTTGAAGGAGGCAAGTTTCCTTTTTTTAAATTAATCAGTGTCACATTTTAGCTGAGATTATTATCATTTGATCCACACAATATATCTAACATTTGAAAATATATTAAAAAAATTTAATACAAGTCTGTTCTTGGTTTTATTCCACTTTGAGCTTTGACAGTCTGATTATTGTCCTTTTGGATAGTAAAATACTGGATTTTTCTTTAAGGATTTATTATGTATTTTTCACCAAGCAGCTTACTATCAACCTTGACCAGTTTCTCATTTCACATAATTTATGTTACCACTACTGTGTTAAAAGGATTCTCAACATAATGAGTAGCATGTAATGTACACCAAATATGGCCAATGGCAAAAAAAAGAATTTTGGATCTTTTTTATGTTTCCCACCTTACTAAATGGTATTTGTAATAGTGTTCTTTTTTAAATGATGGCTTTCTTCAGAACACTTCCTCCATACAAAAATCCAGGCTTTGTCTGTAACTTGGTTATTGTTTACATTTGAAAAGTTGCTCCATCTGAGCTGTAGAATATCTCCAGGGCCTTCAGAGCTGCCCAAGGTTTTTTGGTGGCTTCTCTGATCGATGCCCTCTTTATCTAGTCAGTAGACAGCCTGCACTATGCAGAGACATGGTTGTACACTCTTTACTATTTCTTTCTATTTTTTAAATGTTTCTGCACTCTGTTTGATTATATATCAATATCAATATCAAATCTGATTGATTATATTTTATATTATATTGATTATATATCCTTGATTGATACTTTTCCCAAACATTGTCCCAGAATTGTTTTTTGATTTTTTGATATATATTTTTTTGATGTCAATTATTTTGCCTCACCCCCCTCACGTTAAGTATAACATAGTTTAACGTACATATGTGAGACATTTTATACATCATAAGATCAGATTATAATGATTTTCATGACTTTTTTTAAAATAAGCAGTACAGTATAGCTGTAAGATGTAGGAGAAGGGAAGTCCTTATCCTTCTCTGTGCCACAGCTGTCATGTCTCTCTTGTTGGAAATAGCTGTTGCGCTCTATGTGTACAGGTGGGAGAAGGTTGCTGGAAATCTGGTTGGCGGAAAATCATTGTGAGAACAAAGAAGTGCAAGGTGCAGGCCTGAAGAAGGCCTCAGTGCTGATGAAGACTGACACGTGCTGGAGCCTCAGGGGCCTCAGGGCTTCTGATTAGCACAGACACCACCGATATCATCTGTCTATGGTGAGCCACCCACAGGTCACCTTCAGAGTGCCTAATCTCATTTACCTCTCTCTCTCTCTCTCTCTCTCTCTCTCTCTCTCTCTCTCTCTCTCTCTCTCTGCTTCTCTTCCCTTCCCCTTAATGCTAAATTGTATTTGACCAGAAACATGGGTATACACATTAGGTCTAGCTTTGCAGACTGGTTTATAATTCAGTCTGAGAAAAACCTCTGGAGTACTATGATACACAGTGTGTTCACACTGCATTGATTATGTTTTTATATTCGTCTCAGGAGTGTTTTTATTCACAAAAAAGCATATAACCTGATTTTGTTCCTGCATGGTTTAATATAATAGATTATCATTTATGAAGGGGGTCTGACCTGAAATTAGATTTACACTCTATTAACACATTTCTACCTGTGTAACCTTTAAACACAGTGCCAGTTAAGTGAAACAAATTGACCGACTCTTACAAGCAGTCCATTAGGAGATTGAGGGAGTCTCACTCATTAAAGAGCCAAAGCTATTTATTTGTCTATTTTCTTTTCTGAGGTAGTTTATCTTGTGGTCACTGAGACCCAAAGGTCGATGGCATTCTCTCTCTCTCTCTCTCTCTCTCTCTCTCTCTCTCTCTCTCTCTCGCTCTCACACACACAGACACACAATTTCTCACATCCATTTGTAAAAGCATTGCACACAGAAATCTGAGCATAAGGAAAAGCATAAATTAACGATCCTTTCATGTTGCTGGAAAACAGGCAGAGAGAGCAGAGATGCGACAATGCCGATAGCCTGTTCACTGTCCTTTCCTCCAAAAGTCTGCCAAATCCATGCTTAACATCCTCCAGAGTGATAGAGGTGATGTTTACAAATGGTGGAGCTCAAAGCTCAATCTCTGCCTTCTCCAATGTATGGCCAGAGACCCCCCCAAGCCACCCCCTTCCTCTCTCTCTCTCTCTCTTTCTCCACTACACAGATCACAGATTGAACTCAGAAACCGAGATAATACAGGGCATTGAACAGAAAAGAGATAATGAATTCTAAACTTCAGGATGGATTTTAACCTTTATCATTTGCCTAATTCTATCCTAATGTTATCAAGATACATCATGAAATAATTGTCTTTGTCTTTCCAGATATTTTGTATGTTTCCTGACAAGAACACAAATACATAATGTAGGCCCCCAGATTTGTAACTAAAAGCTTGGATTTTTTAATTAATAAATGATCATTTAGTATGAAATGCTGTCAATGTTTTCATTATGTAGTTAATCACAATGGAGCACCTGTTACATGAAAATAATCAAAAGTAGGGATACGTTATGCTTTGTGTCAGGCAATTACCAGCCTAATTAGTCAGTATAACAGACAACCTTAACTGTTTTATCCCTCTTGAACCACTGAAATTAATTTTATATTATTAAAAAATTGTGCAGTCTCTAGTTTTGTTATAAACAGCTATAAACTTTTGTTCCCACCAAACCCACACCTCTTTTTGGTTTCTTAAAATGTTACAAATAAAAGAAAAAGTAAAAAAATAATAAAATAAATCAGAAAGCGCTCTGTTCTGATCAATTTGGTATAAAACTTACTGACCTTTACTGTGATTTTTTTTATAGGGTTATCCTTTAAGCCATGAAACAGTATATACTGTATAAAACTTTGGAAAATAGCAGAGACATTACTGGGCTTGAGATAATTCCCTTATGTAACTATGTGTATGTAAACTTATACACACACTCACACACAAACGCCTCTGACTGACCGCGATCTTGTCCTGAGATTAAAATGTCTTGTCATGAAACAGCTATTGTTTATTTATTTGCCTGGAAAAGCACCAAACATAAATTGAGCGGCAAAATCACATTTAATAACAAAGATACCCACAAAATGATCAGGCCCGGTTTTACGTGTTGATCAATACAGAAGAAAAAGGGTAAATGACCATAAAAGTGGATAGTAGAACGAAGCGTATGAGCCAGCAATACAAAAAGACAAGCAAATTATTTGAGTGCATGTCGGACCTAGTAGGGAAAGTGATAGATTCCCTGTTGACATGCAGAATTATGCAAAGAGGGAAAGAGGATTGGAGATGGAGAGAAGTACAGAGAACCTGGCACAAATACATACTGTAGCAAATCCACTGCAGATTTTTTTCTTCCCTCTCCAAACCGATTGCATATCCAGCCCTAGCTTCTACATAACACTTCAGTTTTGGACGCTATCAGGAAAATAAGCTTCACTCTGTCACTCTGGCTAAATTGGTTTTTACTTGAACATTTATTAAAATTGTAAAAATGTAGTTATTATTGTGTTTTCATTTACAGCATTTTACTATAGTAAATTACCCTCTTTTACTTTATTCATTAAAAAAACTGTGTACTGGTCTGTGCTGCACAGTCCCTCTTTATTGTACTGTACTGTCTACTACTGTTTAAACACCTGTACTTATGTACATCTGTGTGTTACTGTATGTAGTGCATTCAGTTCTGTGGTGTCTGATGTAGTTCTGTATTTTTTCCAGCACCACGGTCCTGGAGGAACCTGGTTTCATTCAGAACCTGGTGTACTGTACAGACTGTATGTAGTTTGAATGGCAATTCAATTGATTTGACATGAAATAGTAACTAAGAGTATACTCTGGTTATATTTATTATTTCAGCATCTTTTATTTAACTCTAATTAAGACTAATCATTTTCATCCGTGAGTGAAATTCTTGAAATTGAAATATCTTAGAATATCCGATATTACAGACACCATACATTTCTTGTTATCATTTATTTATCAGCGTTATTGATTGTAAAAATTTTATTGTGAAACCTGAGTATTTGTATTAATTTGTCCTAGTTTCCTTTTCATTTTCAACCCAGATAGCGCCTTACAATACATCCATAAAGTAGATTATCACATTTAATATAATGCCTTATAAATAGTCTCCAGTACTTACTTTTATTGTCCCCTTCCTAAGCATGTAATTTAAGCTGTCTCCATTCAACTCCCAGTGATATACTAAACAATTATATTTACACCCACATAATAAAATTATTGCGGGCTGCATTCGCAGCCATTGTTCACTGTCTCACCATATGTTTTGTTTCACCTTTGTGGTCATTATTATTAACAGCATGCTAGCGGCTTGTCCATCCCTGACAATGCAGTGGTGGTATCATGCTGTTTTAAACTCAAAACACCTTAATAAATTCCTCCTTCTGCCTTTTTTTACCCCTATCATTCTCTTTGTGCCATGCATTAACATAACATGTCAGTATGTTGGTCATTAGAATGATAAACTAAGCAGCCTTAGCTCATCCTTATTAAGAATTGCCTAGTTTAAAGTTCACTCATTCTACCTCCTCCCCCAGATCACAGGCCTACAGGCTCAGCCCACCACAGCAAGCCGACATTTCCCGCAGTACTACTGATGTATATCTGACCTTTGATGTTGTTTCTCTGTGCTCTATTGCTTGAGGCCTAATTAAAACTAACAGCACATGAATCCACTGCAGCATTTCATTCCTGCTAAACTCGTTCCACTCTCCCCGCTCCGATTCAGGCTTGACTAGAGGACGATCCTTGCTTCTGCTGCACAGAATGCTCAGTATTCCAATGAATGACAATGTGCATCACTGTAGAACAAAAGTATGCTGCATAACTTTACTCAATATCACTTCCTTCAGTTGAGACATCTTGCTGCCTCTGTGTTGTGTATTGACAGATGTGTGGAGAGTAAAACTGAGTCAGCAGCTTGTAGCAGAATTACTGCTGTTACATGTAAAATATCCATTTTCTGTAAAGTTTAATGAGCTTAGTTTCAACTTAGTTTCAAAAATGATTCTTTTAATATACATTTTTAAAGCAGAAAAACAAGAGTACCAATTCGCAGCTCATGAAGTAATTCATTGTAGTTGCCAGTCAGAATAAATCTAGTTTTAAGCTATCAGAGGCAATGAGAACATGGTGTGAAAGTTATTTTCATTCTAAATTTGAAGTCATGGAAATGGCAAGCAATAGAAGGTATATTTTAAGCATTTTCTTTTTAAAGATAATCAAGTTGCAGTTTCTCTCATTTGACCTCAACAGAGACACAATTTGATAATATATAAAATGTATACGGTTAATATTATATGAATGAACATTCTAGATTCAAATGATTCCTTCTCATGAAAACAAGGATGAAAAGTTTCAGAGCAAAGTCAGCTGCCCCTGGCTACATCTACACAACAGAAATAATGTGTGTTCTGTTATATCGGTGCACAAGATTAGAGATTATGAGTCATTTTTCCTTTCAAGAACATTTTTAAAATAAAAATAAAAAAATTTGACCCGATGACCCTGAAATTAGAGATTTCTTTCTAACACAAACAATATAAACAGCACATTTCTTTTAATTTTCTCCCTAATTTGGTCTTGGCCAACTTTTATCCACAGAGAGCATTCCCCTACTATACAACATCTACCATGCGATCAGGGTAAAGGCAAACATATGCTCCTAGGAGACACATGAATCAATCCAACCGCATCTTTTCAAACTGCTGCTCATGCTGTTATCGCAGTGGAATTGAATGCATAGAGGAAAGAGCTATCCACCCTCTTCCGCATGCATGGGCTCACAGATGCCCACAGTTGGCTAGTGTCACTGAGATTGACAGGGAAGAGTGCACAGGCAATTATTCTCTCTTGGACTTCGGGACACTGATGGCTGTGGCATTGTCAGGATTCAAGTCAAAGACAGGGTGAACACTTTTCGGAAGCCCCAAAGGTAAATGAACATTGATAAAAGCAGGTTGGGGGTTTTATGACTGTAACAATATTAGAAATGCATGATTCATTGGCTATGCTTTACGCACCTGTAATGTTCTCCAAACTCCATGTTGAGAACCATGGTGATAAATCATGTATGATTCAGAATACTTAATCTTTCTTTCTTTCTTTCTTTCTTTCTTTCTTTCTTTCTTTCTTTCTTTCTTTCTATAATCATTGAATGTTATCATTAGAAAAGAAACTGCAATGGATTTAGCTTCCACCAGAGGGCATTTCTTCACTCTGTGTGATAGTTGAATGGTATGATGATCTTTCATAATATTTTATCTATTTTATATTTGATTAAAATAAATGTGTGGTTAATTCAAAACACAGCAGCTACCAACCGACTAAGTGATTTAGTCCTTGAAATAAAGAAAGTAGAATCTTACGTAATCAGAGCAATGCCCATATTAAAGCATCAGTGTTTATATTTTCATTCCTTACAAAAGATTTGTTGTGGTGCCCACTCAAAGTGTTTCATTGATTTTGATTGCTCAATGCTTATTAAAATGGAATTCTGCCAAAATCACTGTCATCCTTTGAGAGTAAACTTCCTGTAAAAGATGGTGCTGGAAATCTCTGCTGCTTTGGAGAAGTTTTCCACATATTAGGGTCATTATAATCTCCATTGATTTTCTTGACCATTATGGGTGAACAGATGTGGACAAATCACTAGCCCTGGTGCAAAACCCTATACCTTATTGAGTCAGGAATAGCTGGGGCTATTCCCTGCCTGGACACTAGGGGGACATTCTGGCAGTTCTTTTGTGTCTTGTACCATGTGCCTTTGTTTTTGTTTTGTGTTCATGTGTGTTAGCCCTGCCCTTTGCACACATGTTCCTTGTGTTTCTATAATTTCCTTCCCTATTTAATCCTGTTGTCTTGTGCCTGTTGTTTGCTGAATCCTTGTCTTTCGTTTGCTGTCTTCGGTTTGTCGTTTTGTGTTTCCATGTTCCTAGGTTTGTAGCCTTTGTTGTTTTCCCTCATTAAACCCCTTTTTTAGGTTATCCCTGCACTTGGGTCTGTATTTTATCTGTTAAGACACCTGCTTTTTCTGACACATTGAAATAAACCTTTTACATTAAATACATTAGATGCTTTGTTAGACATGCATGATTAGCATATATACATTAGTTTCCCCTAGCTTTTTTCTAGCTACCTTTTTAGCCAGGTCAGTAAGGATTCCAGGCAACAAAAACATGGGACACAGCATTAAAGTGAGTAGGGTACATAGTAGGGCAGCTTAAAACTGTGGGATTTGTCCATCTTTGCTGCAAGTCTTTCAACAGGAGAATGAACCCCCTCGGCCATCCACCAGGAAATAAAATGGTTGGCTTATCACAAAATCAATGCTTTTCACTGATTGTCACTCCCTAAATGTAAATTGTAATTAAAACCATGTCTAGTCCACAAGAAAAACCTGATAATATAAATAAACTTGAAATAATCTGCATATGCAGGTTAAGAAGGTTCAAAAAGCTTTAGCAGACCTTTATTAGACATTTCATAATGTTGTGTAGTGCTCTTAATCTTTTATTACATATTGTCATATATGATGTAAATGTTTTTGTTTGTGTAACCTGTAATGTATTATGGGGTTGATTTGTGTTTGTGTTTTATTAATACCTGAGCTACACAAATCATGTATTTCTAGGACTGAGTTTGAATGGTGCAGTATGGAATTGCAGTATGGCTAGTTTGCCCAACCATCCACAGAGTCATGTCTACAACCCATGGTATATAGTAAGAGTTTGCACACCCATCAACATCAGGTAATTATCAACTATTAGATAATGCTACATAAGTCATAAATACCCAGTCAGTGTAGCTCTAATGTGATAATAATAGTCTCATTATAATATACTTTCAAGTGTAATGACACATACACTAGGCAATACCCAATATCTATCTATCTATCTATCTATCTATCTATCTATCTATATACAGTATATCCATCTATCTATCTACTATATATGTATAGTCATCACTGGGTCAGGGCAGTGCCTTATAGACCCAAAATGGCCTTGTTCATCTTCTCATGGTGCATTCTGGGAAGGTACAGTGTTGTGCATGTTATGCCTTGGAGCTGATTTATAGAGATGCACCCTTGAGGTGGCAGGAGCAGACTGTGACAATCTGCACTTTTGAGAAGGTGACATACCCCATCATTGCAAGAGAGGGCTATGCCAATGTTCTCTAAAAATAAATAAATAGATAAATAAACAAATAAATAAATAAAAAAAATTAGAGACCTCCACATTCCTAGCACAACTATTAATCTGTAAACTATTTTGTGCATATTTATGAAATATCACTTCACACCATATATACATATGGACTCACCGCTCACATCATAGATTTCCTCATGTAGTCATCATATGGTAACATCTGCTGTTTCAGGAATGCACATAGTACAATGAGTTACTGTTCATCAGTCTACAGTGGTTTAAAAATCCTCTTCTTCATGGTCACATACGCACCCACAATGCATTCGTCTGCTATCTATGACCTTTGACAGCTAAAAGAGAATGAGTTTGTGCATTGGTATTCTGAACAGTATGCAGATGTGCGACTAAATCTGTCTGCTCAGGCAGCCATGTGGGGGCTGTTTAAGGTTTGGTATTCTCTGCATAGGATTCCTCCTAAACCACTTACTCATATTTGAAATGCAAATCACCGAGGATAGATTTTTCTAATGGCATTGGGGATCACAGATAAATAGCACACTGGCAATGACTTTCCTTGCCACTCTGCACAGATGAGGTAAACATCATTATGATTTATTGTGTATGCTGACTCTTTACTGTCAACATTCTTACAGACTGATGGCTGCACGTTCCTGAAGAGAATAATCAACTTTCATGTGTTATGGTGCACCAGCATCAGACTTTACTTAATGATATTTACAAAGAACACTGAGAAATATGAAGCATATTAGAAATGAGATGTCTGATCCCCAGTGTGAGTATTTCAAGGGATGTATATTTAGAAGCAATTTGTCAAAAACATCCTAATGTTGATATTGGCCCAGTTAAGTCTAATTTTCCAAGTGCACACCATGCCTCCAAGTGATCTGTTGTTTCAAGGAAATGAAAAACTTGAGAAGCGGTAAAGACCCTAGAACCTGGGCTAGAATTATTAGAGGTTCTGTTTTGTGTAGAAGAAAGAAAGAAAGAAAGAAAGAAAGAAAGAAAGAAAGAAAGAAAGAAAGAAAGAAAGAAAGAAAGAAAGAAAGAAAGAAAGAAATATCTCCAGATCATGTTAATGAATACTGATGAGACTTTTTAAAGTTCTGATTATGCATTTGCTGGTTCAGTATGTGTATAATGCAATGCCACTATTTAATATCTTTATTATGCACCAAGTAATTATCTGTATCTATTTACAGCTTTAAACATGATGTGGATTGAATCCAAAGTTACAAAAAATACAGCAATAGGCTCAGATTGCAATTTCAAACACAACACACACACACACACACAAATTTTGAGGTTCACACTGGTGGACTCTCTTCTTCAGTTCTCCCAACAGGTTTTCTATAGGGATCGTGTCAGGGGACTGGGATTGCCATGGAAGAACCTTGTTTTTGTGGTCAGTAAATTATTTTTGTGTTTATTTCTTTTTTCACAGCCTTCTTCACTCATACAGTATTTAACAATGGTGACAGTATTAGTCTTGTCACAAGCCTAGGACGTGTTCTAGGATGCAGAGGGAGCTTCATCAACCTTAGTGAGTGTCCCAAGAGCCCATGTCCATGTCAACTGAAAGTGGGAAAGCATTAAAGCATATTTCTAAATAAATTAAATACGGGCTGAAAAGGCATTTATGCTAGTTTGATGTTTGAAAAAAGGATGTCAGAGGTAATCAAGTTTAAGGAGCAGTCAGCATGTAAGAGGAAGAAGTGCTAGAAGTTGGAACAGAACGACTCTGGACAAAAGAATGATAAGGGATGATGTCCAAGTACTTCAGGCATCATGTCTCCAAATTCTTGCCCACTCTTATTGCTTAGTGCTTGTTGGCAAGGTAAATGGCCAGATGGTTGCCAGAATATAGAGGGAAGGGGATGGATTTTAAAAGCATAAGCAATATTGGCCAGTCTATATGATGAGAGAAATGGCATGATCGATGGTGACATAGCAGTTCAAGAATAAGCAACTGTCACAAGGCTGTTAATCGAACCGCAGCGAGCCATAAGAAGCAGGGAGGTAGTAGGTAAGTCAATAATGAAGTGCTTCTAGCTGGAGCATTTACCCAGATACTTTGATGGATATAATATGGTAGGTGGAGAAAGGAGGAGAAGTGAAAGGGATTATCATAAAGTCCTCAGACTCTTTTTTTAAGCCAGTAGATGCGAGACAATGTGCGGCTTAGCAGCCATGTGAAAACATGAATGGGATAGAGTTTGGAGTGTTTTCTCATTATTGGGTCGAAATTAGTTGCAAAAAAATAAAAATGAATAAATAAATAAATAAATAAATAAATAAATAAATAAATAAATAGACAAGAACAGGTGCAGGTGAATGAGCTGACTGAGGCTATTACACTCGGCAAAAAGCATTTACATATTTAGAGCTTTCTGTCTGTTTCAGCTAGCCTCCTCAATCATTTTCTTCCAATCTGCAAGTGATCTTCCTTCTTTACTCAAGCATGCACCAGTCCACAGATGAAGCAGCTTGGTGCTTGTGAAATAAAAATCAGAAATCTCTTTCTGTGCTTTTTGTTTGCATGAGTGTCAATCAATCCCCATGCTTTACAAACAAGTTAAGGAGAATATGATAAACTGAAAAACAAAGAGCTCAGATTGATATGTTAAACGTGAAACAAGCCTTTCGAAGACTTTGGAATATGATGATTTTAGCTATTTTGAGTGTGACATTTTGTTCATGAAAAATGTTCACAGACATGTTCTTAATTATTACATTTAATTTATCCTAAATAGATGACGCAATCCTTAATATTGTGGATACTGTAGCTACTGTAGTTCAACTTTCATAGTAATAGCAGCAAATATCTTGGAGACAGCAACTTACAACTTATAACAAAAGATAACTAGTAAAGTGATATTTCAGAACAGTTAAAAGAAAGATCATATGTTAGTAAACCTTTTGTCAATATTAGCTTTAATGAAATCAGTAACATAAATTGTCCCAAAATTCCCAGTGGCAGAACCAATACATGTGCACATAGCTACTTTAATTTAAAGTCCTTTCATTTAAAGGAATTGTTATTACAGAGAGAGTGTGTGTGTGTGAGAGAGAGAGAGAGAGAGAGAGAGAGAGAGAGAGAGAGAGAGTGTGTGTGTGTGTGTGTGTGTGTGTGTGAACTCCTTTAAAAGATATACATATGAACAAAATCCAGTTTTCTGAATCATAAATAAACACTTAGTTGTTAGATACATGGTTCGGCTAGATTGAGCTACACTGCAAGTAAGCAGAATAAATGGAGAGAGAAGTGATGGACTGCAGTATGAAACAGTGACAAATGAGGATTTCAAACATAATGCAGAGTCATGCTCTCGCAGCCACTCCACCACACACACCTTCACCTGTCCTGCTGGAGAAATGAGACGAGACATTGCAGTAAGTTCACGAATGTGAAATAGGTACTTCAAATGCAATCATAATCAGTTAAAAGCTGCACACAGGCCAGAATATCACTTCACACTGTTTACTTCCTGTTTCTAACCTCTTGCTTTTTAAATGTGTGGCCTTTGTTTCAACTCTCCAAACTCATCCAGCTGTAAACATCAAATGGCCATTAGCTCTGTCAGTGTAATGTTTTCATACAATTTATTTACTTTTAATTAAGTGCTCTGAATCAATTAATCCATAAAACCCTATTAAACCCCTTTCTGTTCTCCAGCGAGGACATATTTATGCATATTCTCAAACAGCGGATTTTATAAACTGTGAATAATCAAATGGGTAAAATAGTAATTCATCTTTTAGAAAAAGCTTTTTAAAGGGTATTTTCTGTATGTAAATCCTTACAGTGCTAACAAGGACAAACTAATGAATAAAACAAACTATAGTACTAAATATATATATATATATATATATATATATATATATATATATATATATATATATATATATATATATATATATATTCATTCATTTATTCATTCATTCATTTTCTACCGCTTATCCGAACTACCTCGGGTCACAGGGAGCCTGTGCCTATCTCAGGTGTCATCGGGCATCAAGGCAGGATACACCCTAGACGGAGTGCCAACCCATCGCAGGGCACACACACACTCTCATTCACTCACGCAATCACACACTACGGACAATTTACCAGAGATGCCAATCAACCTACCATGCATGTCTTTGGACCAGGGGAGGAAACCGGAGTACCCGGAGGAAACCCCCAAGGCACGGGGAGAACATGCAAACTCCACACACACAAGGCGGAGGCAGGAATCGAACCCCAACCCTGGAGGTGTGAGGCGAACGTGCTAACCACTAAGCCACTGTGCCCCCATATATATATATAAATATATATATATATATATATATATATATATATATATATATATATATATATATATATATATATATATATATATATATATATATAAACAGTCACTTTATTAGAAACACCCGTACAATAATCTAGTTTTGAAATGATTTAATCAGCCAATTATATGACAGCAGTGCACTGTATAAAATCATGTAGATACGAGTCAGTATAGTATCTTTAGGCAATGTCCACATCATCCATTAGAATGGGAAAAAACTGTGACCTGAGTGATTGTGTTTGTGGCATGGATGTGGAGCTAGATAGGTTGATTTGAGTATTTCATTAATTCCAGGTACAGTATTGCTTAATATACATGGGGTTCTAAGCTCACAGATAATGTAGCTAGTTAACATTAATTGTGGTTGAGACTGGATTTGGGTGGCAGAATTGTCTCTGGTTTGACATGCATTTCTATTTGGACTTAAAACAATAAAAACAAATGTACTGCTGTTATAAAAGTCAAGTGTACATGCGGCTGCTCTGAACATCACAGTAATCACCTGCCACTTATTCCAACTGATGTACTTTTTATGCACATTTTCTATTGCCTTTTTGCCCTGATTTATTATTTTTTTTTCTGCTTGGGCGCATCATCAGCGGGTATATGCGGGTATGTGTTGGAGATTAAAAAAAACATGATATGGAAGAAATTCTGAAGATACTTCACCCCAACAACATTTATTATTTCTGTAGAGTCTTTAATTTCAGCAATGATCATGCTGTGTAACATTTTAATGGCTAAAGCAATCTCAAAAGATCAATTTCAATCGGTCTGAATATGTTTCATATCTTGCTAGCAATGTTTGATGACACATTCTGTGCCAGGCTTAGACAAATTATTACATAACATTGTGATAATAAAGAAATCTTTAAGTGCAGATTTCCATCTTTTTAATTTTTTTGGGAAAGCATTTTATAGAATTTATAAAAAATAGAATTTTATGCTTCATGTTTGAAATACATCAAATAGAGAAACATTTGTAAATGAACAGTAAATGAATGCCTGTAGTTTTCATAACTCTAGGTCACCACGTCTTCCAATGACCAACAGCATCTTAACATACTGGTCATGTAGAGGTTAATGTTTTGCTTAAAGTTTAACAGCTTTTGCTTAAAGTCTTACTCAAGACACCACTGGACTGCAGAGAAAGCAACATGACAGAAAATTGCATTGCAGAGTTAACGATCAAAATTATTAGTTTAAGAAAGAACATGAGCAAAGTCATCGTGTTTACTGGAGATTGCACTGTCTGCTCTCCATTCTGCTATTGTCCTATGATAAAGATGCATTTGGTTTGATTGTTTGACCATTTTGGTGTATTCTGGTCACATACTGTGGTAAATAGAGTAACACAAAGGGCTTTGATTGAAATTTGTCTTAAACACAACACAGACACAGTGTAATGAAAGGGCCCTTTGCCAAAAACACCCTTTCTTTCTATGCAAATTTAAATTATAGGTAGTGCAAAATTGTGCGTTTTTTTTTTTTTTTTTTTTGGCCTTACTCAATTAGCTCACCGTGTCTGCCAAGTAGTCCAAAAGTTATCATATAAACATGTAACTTTTGCAGTTTACATAACCACAGGGTTGTGATGGCATAAACGTGTGACAGTATGATGAAGAAAGAAAGAAAGAAAGAAAGAAAGAAAGAAAGAAAGAAAGAAAGAAAGAAAGAAAGAAAGAAAGAAAGAAAGAAAGGATTGTGCAAAATTCACGTGTTTTTTTTTCTTTTTAAATCACACAAGAAAAAGTCATCATTTGTAAATAAATGAATCATATGTGAAAGATTCCTTAACAAATTCTCTATGGAAAAACAAGCTTTTGTACTACTTGTAAAACATCTATTTGAGAAAATGTTTGAAACAAAGCATGTGACGTGTCTGTACATCACATGTGGAAATTTAATGTGTGTTTTCATGATTTTTCTCTAATGAAAGGCTTAGAGTCATCTTTTATTTAGTTGGATTACAGAAAATATTTTAGCAAACAAATAATTAAATAGTTGCACTTTCTCTTATATGGATTCACTAAGCTTATACAAAGATATGCAATGGTTATGTATGCTTATCTGTGCTTATTACACATTTGGTGAGGTTTATATACAGAGAGGATTAGGGAGCTATAAATAGACTCATTATGTATAAAACTGCACCCCTCCTTTTCCCTCGCTCCGTGTCCTTCCCTGCAATGGCAAGGTTATCTCTCATCAACATATTTCCATAATAAAGGAGTTATAAGTGATCATATGATCCCATATGGACACTGCCACTAATATACTCTGAGCAAGTTGTCAGTTTTGTCCCTGACTTTTGCTTATGTTGAAGCTTCATCTGGATTTGAGAGCTGTGCTACGTATTTTATCAAAAATTCCACAGAGGCACTCAGAACTGACCATCGCAGCACATCTCCCTCCTGCACCTTCCATTTTTAGCTCTTTCATTAAACCCCACTGCTCAAGTGTCAGACTCACTGCTGCTTTGGGGGTCACATACACAACTGAGTATTCCCTAAACAGCAAGTCTCGCACCTCTCCCATTTCATTATCAATCAGACGAATGCACACCGTACCCGAAGCCCTTGAATAGAGAGAGACTATAGAGCGAGGAGTGCACAGAATGTAGGCATGCAGTGTTGGTGCTGCGCTACACCACTTGTGCGTTCTGAACAAAGTCAAGGCGCATCATTTGTTAATTCCATCTTCACAGGCAGTCACCTTGCTCTAACACAGGACCAGAGATACATAAAGGAGCAAAGGAGGAGGGCAGCGTCAACCATGCCCCAGGGAACCTGTGTGTGTGTGAGAGAGAGAGAGAGAGAGAGAGAGAGAGAGAGAGAGGTTTCCAGGATCCTGTAAAGAATGTAATCTCTTTAATCGTAAGTCTGGGAAAAACCAGGACAGAAGCAGAACAAGAAATCAGACTCAAGAGAAAATGCTGCTTGGCACAAAGGAAAGCCTCTACACCATCAAAGCTAAAAATCTGTGTGAGAGAGTAGGTCAGTGAAGATCGTAGCGCACTCCAGGCAGAGGTGCCGCTCAAACTGAGAGCTCTAACACAGACTCTTAATAAATCTGTTACATTGATAAAGCAGCTGAGTTACTGCTCTGAACATTCTGATGTACTTTCACACCTACAGTAGTGTTCGTTTTGAACGAGTTTCAGTTAGTTAGCAAGAATCTGAGCTTGGCTAAGTGTCTGTGCTGAGTTTCATACGCACTCTCTGGGTTATCTGGGTTTCCTTTGAGTTCTCTTGTATCCTACCTCATACAAAAACATGCATCTAAAGCTGACTGGGAACTCTAAACTGCACCTAGGTTTGAATATATGTGTGTGAATTTGCATTGCAGCCAGTTTTACCGGGATTGCAGGATAAAGCAGTTACTGTAGATGAATGACAGCAGGGAATGGTTTAAGATTACACACTCAGACTGTCAATTACAGACTGTCAACACATTGCATGTTGTTTTTATGTTATTGTACTTTGTGTTGTCTGTACATTTTTTGTGTCTGTCTACCACTTTAATGGCTCAATATATGGCAGCCGATGTTTATAGATCAGCGTGATTTGCTTTTTATTTTACGTGTTTGTTCTTTGTTGTTCAGTTCAACTGGACTTTTATCATTCTATGACTTGTGCAACGTTATATAAACGTCTATTATTTTGCTTGATAGCCTGATTTATGTTTTCAGATGGTTTATAGAGCACCTAAAATTGGGATTAGATAATATAAATTTGTAGACATGATTTTGCTCATACCAGAATGCATTTTTAAAGTAAATTATGTTTAAAGTTCAGACGTTAAAGTTTTTCAGGGTAATACATGAATTCCACCAACCTTTAGTGATGCAGATCAGATATACATAAAAATAAAGTATTTTAGATATACTTTAAGGCTAAATAATTTTTTTTTATTTGTTTGTTTCATTTTTTTTTCATTGAGGCATTTTATTAGAAACTATGAATTTATAGCCATTCTTTTTTTTTTTATCTTAGCAAGGTAACGTTGGGTTACTTAACGTAATCCCCGGTTCTTTGATAACAGAGTGAGGTGTTTCACTATGGGAATCGCTTTGGGCGTGACCAACTACGGAAGCTCTTATGACACCACGTCTGTCTTTGACAGACAGGTCGACCTGCGACCAGACTCCGCCTTGCCTATATCAGCCAGGTCGACCCCTGTCTTCGTCATTAACGAGATTTCTTCCCGTCCAAGTGCAAGGAGGGAAGTGCTGGTGAAACACCTCACTCTGTTATCAAAGAACCGGGGATTACGTTAAGTAACCCAACGTTCTTTTTCTAACTTCGCTCGGTGTTTCACTATGGGAGATATAGACAGCTCCCGGATTGCACCCATATTACTGTTTCCAAACGGGTACAGCAGTACCGGCCCCCAGCACCGCGTGTGCTAAGGACGGTCCCGAAACGTCCAGCCTATAGAATCGTACAAACGTATGCGGCGTTGCCCAACTCGCCGCCGAGCAAATGTCCAGAACGGAAACTCCCCTGAGTAAAGCCCACGACGTGGCCATACCCCTAGTGGAGTGGGCTCTCAAGCCCGCAGGGGGCTGAAGACCTCTGCAACCATACGCCACAGATATCGCCTCCACAATCCAGTGGGACAGCCGCTGCCGAGATAACGGCTTCCCTGTGTGGGGAGTAGCCCAAGACACAAACAGCTGGTCACAAGTTCTGAAACCAGCTGTCCTGCCCACATACGCCCGAAGAGCCCTCACCGGGCATAATGCATTGAGTTTCCGCTCCTCCGGAGAAGAAAACGGTGGAGGATGAAAAGCCGCCAGTTCAGTAGACGGGCACCTATATGTCGACTCCAAAACCTTGGGCACAAACGCAGGGTTAGGACGGAAAGAAACTTTAGTGAGCCCCGGAGCGAACTGTAAGCAAGACGGGCTAACCGACAAAGCATGTAAATCACTCACACGCTTGGCTGTCACCAAAGCCAGGAGCAGTGCCGTCTTAAGAGAGAGATACTTAAGACTCACCGCCTCTATCGGCTCAAAAGGATGTTGGGACAGGGCTTCTAAGACGATGGGCAGATCCCATAAAGGAACCATCTGCCTAGACACCGGCCGTATGCGGCGCGCCCCCTTCATAAAACGACTTATTAAAGGGTGCTGGCCTGCCGACCTGTCACCAAAACCTACATGGCAGGCTGAAATAGCCGCCAGGTACACCTTAATGGTGGAGAAAGCCTTCCTTTTATCAAGCAGATCCTGGAGGAAGCATAATATATCCCTAACAGAGCACTGAAAAGGGATAATCACTCTCCGCCCACACCATTCCTCAAAAACACGCCATTTATTGCTATAAAGAGCGCGGGTAGAAGAGGCCCTCGCACTCTGAATAGTCTGTATAACTGACGAGGGCAAGCCAGCCGCATTCAGATTCCACCTCTCACGGGCCAGGCCCAGAGGGCTAACATGTCCGGATGAGGATGGTAAATCTCCCCCCCCGCCTGAGACAGGAGGTCCCTCCGTGGGGGGAGGGGCCACGGCTGCCCCGACAATAGCTGGACAATCTCCGCCACCCAATGTCGGGATGGCCAGCGCGGGGCTACCAGAATCAATGACAGACACCGCTCCCTCACTCTGGCTAAAGTGGGGGAGATTAAGCTCAGAGGGGGAAACGCATACAGAAGCACGTCCGGCCATCGATGGGCCAAAGCATCCACACCCAACGGTGCATTTGCGTCCACCAGGGAGAAATACAGAGGGCAATGAGCGTTTTCTCGCGAGGCGAAGAGATCGACGGCAGCCTGACCGTACCTCTGCCATATCTGGCTGACCACCTGAGGATGGAGTTTCCACTCTCCGTACAGGGGATTTCCCCTGGACAGTAAATCCGCCCCTCTGTTCAAGATCCCCGGAACGTGAGTCGCCCGGAGGGACAGAAGCCGTGTGTCGCACCACACGATCAGCTTCGTCGCCAACCGATGCAACTGAAGGGAGCGTGTGCCCCCCTGACGGTTGATGTAAGCAACCACCGTGGTGTTGTCCGTTTTCACTAAAACATGCCGACCTCTGAGGAAACTCAGAAAATGTTTCAGTGCCAGCCACACCGCCAACAGCTCCAAATAGTTTATATGTTCGTGCACCAACTGTGGTGGCCACGCGCCGTTCACAGTCCTGCCCATTAGGGTTGCACCCCAACCCTTCAATGACGCGTCCATTGTCAAAGTTATTCTCGATGACACCGCCCCTAAGGGAATCCCCGATCTGAACGTCACAGGGCCTTTCCAGTGTCTGAGCGCTTCGACGCACGCATGAGTGACTCTCACCGGTCGGCTGAGATGCCGGCGAGAGCACAGACGCAAGCGCGCGATCCAGCGCTGAAAATCCCTCATTTTGAGTAGCCCCAAACGCACTACCGCGATCACCGAAGCCATCAGCCCCAGCATTCGCAAGCACAGCCTGTACGGGACTACTCGTCCCCTCTGAAAACGAGCGAGACATTGTGTGAAAGACGCTATTCTCTCTTCCGTCAACGTGACTCGATACGAAAGGGAGTCCAAGCCGAGCCCTAAATACTCCGTATGTTGAGAGGGCACCAGCCGGCTCTTCATCATGTTTATCCTGAAACCCAGGTCTCTGAGGTGATACAGGACAATCTCTGCGTCTCTTATGGCTCGCTCCCTTGACGACGAGCATATCAGATAATCGTCTATGTAAGACAATATCCTTATGCCCTTGTCCCTCAACGGGAACAGGGCTGCCTCCACACACTTGGTAAAAACCCTCGGAGCTAATGATAGCCCGAACGGTATAGTTTGAAATTCGTATGCTGTGCCCCGGTATGCAAACCTGAGGAATTTCCTGTGAGAGGGATAAATATCTATGTGGAAGTACGCGTCCGCCAGATCTATCGTAACAAACCAATCGCCTGGACGAATCGATCGACACAGCACCTTGTGTGTCAGCATTTTGAATGAATACTTTCTGAGGTGCTTGTTCAATACACGTAGATCCAAAATGGGACGGAGGGCTGAACCGCCTTTCTTTGGAACTACGAAATAACGGGAATAGAAGCCCTGACAGCTTTCCTCCCCGTGTACCACTCTGATTGCCTGCTTGTGCAGGAGGGTTTCGATTTCGGCCGTCAACACACGAGCCGATTCTCCCTCGGCCACTGACATGATCAGCCCGTTGAATCGAGGCGGTTTCATGGCAAATTGGAGCCTGTATCCCCGTGACACTGTTGCTAAAACCCACGGATGAGCCACGCATGCGCGCCAGCTGGCTATGCGGGTCGAGAGAAGGCCCCCGTACACTTCCGCCCCGCCATCGTCGCGCAGTGATGACGTCATCACACGCGCCGTGCGGGCCCCCGCTGACGGGGAAGCGAGCACTGCCCCCAGCGGAGGGACTGGGGGAGCGCATTCCATGCCTTTGCATTTTTCGGGATTTTTTAGACATATCGCCCTCGGCTGTTTGCCTGGCTGCGATAGTGCAACATTTATTTCCATGTGTCTCGAACCCGGGGAGCATATCGCCCTCAGCCCGTGGCTTGGCTGCGATAATGCATGCTTTATTATGAATTCCCCTGTGTGTGTGAGTGCTTGGTGACACCGCACATGGCTCTGACCTCCCTCTCTTCGTTGAACTGGAGGAGAGCGAACATAATGAGCCCCTAACAAACTCAGAACAGAAGGGCTGAACTCCCGCCTTCTTTTCTTCGCCGGCGGAGAGAGAAGGACCGGGGAAAACCTGTGCGTCAGGTCGCACGCTTTTTCTTCCGTTCCTCGGGGTGGGGCGGACGGTTCCTAGCCGCCGCGGCCGCAAAAGAATGCTTACCCCAAGGTCCGGAGCCATCTGGACGCGGTCGCTGACCGACCTGTCCGCTGTGAGCTGGTCTCACAGCTCTCGCGGCCATCGGCCTCCCCCTCGATGCTGCGGCTGCTGCGAAGCCCTGCCGCGTCGGCTGAGGGGGTGGTCGCGCCGCCTGCTTGCGCGGCAAACAGAGGTGAAAAGCCTCATCCTCCTGTTTTCTGAGGGTGCTGGTTTCTCTCATTTTCTCGAGAGCGGGCCCGAATAAGCCCTTAGTCGGGTCGTAAGGGGCATCCATCACCTCCGCTTTCTGAGCGTCGCCCAGGCCTGACAGGTTTAACCACAGCGCTCTCTCACCTGACACGGCCAGGCCCATTACGTGGCCACAGCCCTGAACCGCGCCGCGTGAGGAGCGCAAAATCAGGTCGTTCACCACACAGATCTCGTCCCAGAGCGCCGGGTTCGGTACACCCGAGTCCAACTGGCGCCCCATCTCCTCCAAAATCTCCGCTTGATATGCTGACAGCAAAGTTACAGCATTCAGCGAACATACGGACTGCCCCGCGTATTTGTACATCCTCTGAAAGGTCGCGGCGGTCAAGCGGTCCGTCTTACTTGGCAGTGAAAACTGCGATGAGGAGGAAACAGATTGCCGATTCGGATGGAGGTGGAACGCCACCGAAGGCTCCACCGCTGGGGGTCCGGCCAACCCCAGCTCCTCCATCCCCTGAATCTCCAACATCGAGTGTCCCTTGGTGGGGAGCTTACTCTTAAAGGGGCTAGACCAATACCGAGACATCTCCGTCATGCACGCAGGCACGGCAGGCAAGAGCTGTCTCGCTGCCGAGTGGGTCGGCGGCAGCCTTTTCCCATCGTAAAGGTCTCTCACGGCACCTTCGGCAGCTTTGGCGGCTGGCCAGGCTAGGCCCAACTTTGCCGCGGCTCGTTTGCACACTTCGTGCAGGCTGCTGTCAGCCGGGGGAGCCGAATCGGTCGTGCTAGGTGGTCTAGACTGTTGGACTGGGAAGGGGGAATTGTCCTCCTCCTCTTCGTCGTCCATACCCAGATCGAGGAGGTCAGAGTTAGCATCGCCATCTGCGTCCTCGTCCCCCAGTTCATCATCCACCTGCATGAGCAGGCCATCGAACCGCGGAGGCATGTCCGGGGACTCGGCTTCCATCATGTCCGCCCAGCTCTTGCTAGCTCGTGGCAGATGGGCCATATCGGTCGAGGCAGCTTCAGACAGGCAAGGGTCCTGCTGGTTAGCCACCGACACTTTCAGCCTCCTTTCCAAGATTTTCACCGGCAATGACGCACAGTGAGCGCATGTCTGCGGGTCCGCTAGCGACGTCTGAGCGTGCTTCGGGCCCATACACACTATGCACATAGGATGAGGGTCCCTGCCCGAGATGGTAGCTCCACATGATGATGGACAAGGGCGGGATACAGCCTCCTTAGTCTTCGACTCATGCCCTTTGGCGGGGGTAATTGCCGTCGACATAGCGTAGTCTAAAGACTCGTCACAACACGTTAGCCTGTTAGACTGTGGATTAAACCTCCGGTAGGTCCGCCTTGACGCGTAGACCGAAGCAAATTAGATGCTATCTACCGCTGTAACTAAACACACAGCAGGAGGTAAGAATAGCTCGCCACGACGCGGACGCTACTCCAAGTGTAGGGTTGTCACTCACCACAATCCCTCTACTGATGTCGCGTTCGGCGACGGAGTCCAATAACGGTCCGTCTATTGAACAGTTAAGCAAGATCAGCAGGTCGGGATGCGCTGAGAGAGCTTGCTGCAGTCTCCCACGGGAAGAAAGCGCGAATGACGAAGACAGGGGTCGACCTGGCTGATATAGGCAAGGCGGAGTCTGGTCGCAGGTCGACCTGTCTGTCAAAGACAGACGTGGTGTCATAAGAGCTTCCGTAGTTGGTCACGCCCAAAGCGATCCCCATAGTGAAACACCGAGCGAAGTTAGAAAAAGAACATATCTTTTTTCCTGTGAAACTGTTATTTTTGATTTTGTTTATAGCAGCAAATGTGTTCTATATTTTTTAAAATGCTCTTTAAGGCTTTTTTATGCAATTTTTATGCAAAAGAGAGCATTGGTATTTATTTATACTCTTGTTTCTTTTATTCATTCATTCATTCATTTTCTACCGCTTATCCGAACTACCTCGGGTCACGGGGAGCCTGTGCCTATCTCAGGCATCATCGGGCATCAAGGCAGGATACACCCTGGACGGAGTGCCAACCCATCACAGGGCACACACACACTCTCAATCACACACTACGGACAATTTTCCAGAGATGCCAATCAACCTACCATGCATGTCTTTGGACCGGGGGAGGAAACCGGAGTACCCGGAGGAAACCCCCGAGGCACGGGGAGAACATGCAAACTCCACACACACAAGGCGGAGGCGGGAATCGAACCCCCAACCCTGGAGGTGTGAGGCGAACGTGCTAACCACTAAGCCACCGTGCCCAACGTTTCTTTTATTTTCTTTCTTTAATTTTCTTTACTTTTCCTTTTTAGCATAATGTTGCAAAGGCCTCTCATATCTCATTGTCATCCCACAGTCTGTCTTAACGATCCTCTTGTTTAAAATATGAACGAGATGAACGCGGTCATGTGGTTCAACACCCCACTAGCTCTCTGGGGAAGTCAAAGTAGGTCAAAAACAATGATGACTCAGAAGAGAGAATATTATGACACAGATCAGAATTTTCAGATCCTTTTCAAAATCTTTTTACACATATTCATGTGTCTTTTCACCAGTGTTGGATTATGCTCATGACCTGCGATTGAAGCTTGGATTCCCAGAAAATTGTCTCACTAAAGAGTGAATCCATCTCTGTCTTGGAGATGAAGACAAAGAGTGCATGGAAGAGGATGGTGGAATAATAGGGATATTATCAAGCCTGACAAGCTCATTTAGATGCAGTTGTGATGAAAGAAATACCCAGCTTTATCACACAAAATGCAGTGAAAACGTTTTGACAGTGCGTAGCGTCACATTACAGAGGCGCACTCATGAGGCCAGTAACCGATACCGCACTGAGAAGTCACCACCAGTGTACAGGGAAAAAACTATTACCAATGACCAGTGATTCCTGTGATGCCATTAGATAAGAGTTTAAAAAGTAACCATTAGGATTGCGCAGTGCATTTTATGACAGTGACTCATCAATTTTGTAAAAATTTGATGCAGGTTAAACACACCTACACACACACACACACACACACACACACACACAATAAAGATCATGATGTTCTTTGCTCAAAATGTCTTCCATAATATGTGTAAATCCATAAATCTTTGGATAAATAAATAAATGAATAAACAAATAAACAAACAAACAAACAAACAAATAAATAAATAAATAAATGAGAACAACAAGAACCCCACTTACAATTACTTTGATTGCAGCCATGACTGTCAACAGTGACACCTTAAATGATCTATATTTTATCTCGAATATAATCTAATTAACTGGAAGAATTTAGACCAGGGAGGTTTACAGTCCTAACCACTTTTCTGTACCTTTATTTTTCGGGAGGTACTAGTTGTGTTCCACTTCATTCCCAGTTTTCTTCGTTCTCCTAGAGTAGAGGACGAATGCGCGAGACATGTTTATCAGCAGTGTTAACTACAGCTGCACTGCCAGGTGGTATCAGGGGCACACTGGGCCAGGTGAGGTAGTGCAGATGGCATCACAGGTGTGACAGTGCCACCACATCAAGCTCAGTGATTCTGCTCATCTAAATACAGACTGCTAACTCCCCTCACATCACCCCTTAACACACACACACATGCACACACGTCAATTCACAGATCTCGAGCAAGTTTCCATATAACTAATTACCCTCCTGTCGGCTCATGGCGTTTTCTTATGCATTCAGTAAACACAATGAAAACACAAACAAATAATTTAGCAGAAATCAGAGAGGGACAAATGAAAACGCTCTTAAATTCAATTTCATGCCTCATAAGCCCCAGCCGAGTATGTATACAATCTTCTGACGTCAGTGTCTACTCTAAGCACTACATTTTCTTTCTGTCAGTTTTTTAATTTTTTTTACATTTTTTTGTATTTTATTAAATGTTATCTGCTTCCCTTTAGGGAATCCCCATGACCAAATTAGAGTCATCTAGCAAAAGGACCATCTCTACACATTACACTCATAAAATGGGCAGAGAGCTATGAATATGCATGACAACTGCAAATTGAAAACACCCCCCATGTTTCTCCTGCCATTCCAATTCAACCCCTTCCTCCCTTTCTCTGGTTACAATCTGCACTATTAAGCCATGTTCACACTGCAGGTAAAAGTGGCCGAAATCTGATTTTTTTGGGGTCAAGTGACCAGGTCAGACTTCTTCAGGAGTAGTGTGAACACTCAAATCTAGCCCAGATCTGAGTTTTTAAAATCAGATTCAGACCACTTCCATACTGTATGGCCACGTTCACACTGCAAGTCTTAATGCTCAATTCAGATATTTTGCTCAGATCTGATTTTTTTGTTTGGCTGTTCACATTACCATTTAAAATGTGGCCTATATCAGATACCAGTGTGAACTGTTTGCTGTTTCGAACTGACCCGCATGCGCAAACGAACAATAACAATGACGTCACACGCAGCACGCCGTTGCACTAAAAAGTTGGCGAGGTTATGGAGGAAGTATTGTATCATCTGGTGCAAGCAAACATATCATGTAATGCTATAATGTGATGTATTCAATGCAAACATTATGAGCTGGTTCACGTAACCACTTTATATAACACTCTTAACACACACGTTACCAGTCACGTTTGTGTCACGTTTTCGCCGGCGCAAAAAAAAGAAAAAAAAAAGGTTTCGCCGGCACAAAAAGAAAAAAAAAAAAAAGTGTGCATAATTGTGACGAATGTCGATGTGGATTGACGTAAAAGTCGCATCAAATCCGCCTTGGCTGTTCACACTGCGGCCACATTTGAAAAAATCAGATCTGGGCCAGATTTGAGTGTTCACACTACTCCTGAAGAAGTCTGACCTGGTCACTTGACCCCAAAAAAATCGAATTTGGGCCACTTTTACCTGCAGTGTGAACGTGGCCTATGTGGTCCTGAATCAGACCCAAATCTGATTTTTTTCCAATGTGGCCGCAGTGTGAACAACCAAGGCGGATTTGATGCGACTTTTACGTCAATCTACATCGACATTCGTCACAATTATGCGCTGGCGAGTACGCACACAAACGTGACTACGCCTACAAAATGGATCAAATAATCAAAAGTTGCCCTCGACATCCGAAGATTTTCAAAACACTCTGTGCTGCCATTACACAAACATTTAGAAAGAAAAGCGAAAATGCTTACTTCCTCCATAACCTCGCCAACTTTAGCGCAACGGCGTGCTGCGTGTGACGTCATTGTTATTGTTCGTTTGCGCATGCGGGTCAGTTCGAAACAGCAAACAGTTCACACTGGTATCTGATATAGGCCACATTTTAAAAGGTAACGTGAACAGCCAAACAAAAAAATCAGATCTGAGCAAAATATCCGAATTGAGCATTAAGACGCAGTGTGAACGTGGCTTTAGAGACTTTAAGTAAATAATGACTAGAGAGACTGGAAATAGGTAAAAGCAAACAAGACATGGATATCAGTGTTGTTAGAATAGAGTATTTAACAGTTTATGCTAAAAAAAAAGCATAAAAATATAAAAAAAAAAAGCATTACTGAAACAATAAAAACTACCACAACAAAGGAAGAACAGCTTTATACACTATAAAATAAAATAATAACTTATGGTGGTGAAAAAAATGGAAGCTTCAAAACAAAAGAAAACAGAAAATTATATTAAAAAAAAAGGTTTTGGATTAAATGAAATGGATGTTGTCATTATTTAAAGTTTACTTCAAATTTTAAGAGAACAAAATAAAAACCTTACCTGATTCTTTAAACCTCGCCGTAGCAGAGTGACAGGAAATGTACAAAACAGCACCTGTATTGTTATTTTTTTTTCTTCCTTTTTGGCCAGTGTAGCTGTAGGGTCAATTCTTAAAGCCCCTATTACCTTTGCCTTAGTATGCTGTAAAGAAGAAGCTGAGAGCTCATACTAAGGAAAAGACAGTCCTATATGTGAGAGTGACCTGAAAGTAAGAGGAAAAGATTTGGAAATGTCCAAATGTTTGAAAGCAGCTTTACACAGCATAAGAAAGATAATATAAAAAATTTTATATTATACAAAGATTAATATAATACAAAAATGTAAGGATAATATTAGATATATTTAAATGTGTTTGTATTTATCCCCAGTGAACAAGCCTGAGGTGACTGTGGTGAGAAAAAAGCTTCCTTAGATGGAAAAGGAAGAAACCAGGAACCAGACTCAAAATATAACCTCATCCTCACACTGGAGGGTGTGATTATAAATATACAGTCCGACAATCGTGCATCGATGAGGAGGTTGTTGTCCTCTAAGACCACATGTAGTTGCCATCTCTGACATTAAGGGCATTTGGCAAGTTTATACTTTACTACACATTTATATACTGATCACCAGAGTTATTGTAACCTGTTACCTCAAATAGCTTCTTTTCTTAGAGAAGTAGTTTCTTATGTTTCATGTTTTTATTTATCATTTATTTAGTTATTTACAGTAAAACTATACTTGGAGTAATATTTTGGCATATTCAAAAGTAGAGGCTTTATATAGCCTGTAGCTGTCATAAATCTGAAAAGTTAGAGCAGCCTGGAGGATTGTAACCAGGAGGATCATTTGCAAACAATAGCTGTAGAAAAAGTAAACTGTAGAAGTCTTCAAAAACATCCTTCATGTAAAATCTGAAGAGAGGAAAAAAGCTGATGTGGATTTAAATGCTAGTTAAAATTTATGTGTATCCCTTCTGTGTTACACGCTTGAGACAAATGAACACCTTTGGCACAAATTGGCCAGGTTTCTAATTAAGCATGCAAGTAATGCAATTTTTTCTTGCCCCTTTATCATTCTTGTCATGAGCACTTAAAACAGAGCCATGCCCATTGTGCAGAGGAACTTTAATGCTGAAGTTCCCAAAGCCCACAACATTTTTGATGGATTGGAGTGTGGAAGGGGGACAGAAAGGGTCAGCATCATGGAGGGATATTAGAGGTATGCAATTTACAGTTATAATGTTGTTGATTATTAGTTCATGCCTGAGATGGTGGTTGTGGTGCAGGCCCATCTGTATGATTGATTGTTTGACACTGTTTGGTCAGTGCGCAATGATTTACTGTTTGTGTTTGTGTGTGTGTGTGTGTGTGTGTGTGTGTGTGTGTGTGTGAGAGAGAGAGAGAGAGAGAGAGAGAGAGAGAGAGAGAAGGAGGGATATATACAAGTCACAATAGCACATCTTTTTCCAGTTTTCTAGCAAGTCGTGGAAGCTTGTTTCTCAAATTTACAATTTCTCTTCACAGAATCAGTTGTTATTAACACTGGTGACTTAATTGTGGTATCAATACTTACCCAGCTTGCTAAATAATGCAGTTTATAGCAATGGTATAAAGTTCTACATGGTTTTTCAAAAATAGATCAAGACAGGTGATTGAAATATATGACAGGTTAATTAAAATAGAAATGTTAAATACAAGTAAACATTAATTGGTTCTTATCAGAGAATGCTATGGGAATGCTGGCTGCTGGGAGGAAATTTGCAGGTGAGCAAATTATGGAGAAATAATGAAAAAAAAAGACCAAGGGAAATGTTTAAACTTCATCGAGCTGTCTGTAATGCAGCAAAAGGAGCAGCAGGAAAGTTCATCAAAGTTGTGTTGTAGCATTTATTTTCAGCCAAAATCTGAAGGCGGTATGTTCAACCATTATAATTCTGTGTAAGGTTATCAAACAGGGGTAAAACCTCTGTCAATGAAAGCCAACAGTGTCCTGGCTAATTTTATATCAGACTTGCACCAGTAAAATAATTCATTTGTTTATACTGATTGAAAACGTCAAATAAGGGGATAAATGTACTGGTAACAAAGGTTAGACCAGGCAGTTACTAAGGATAAATGAATCCAGTAATTGCACGTTAATGAATATTGTTTTCTTGGTAGCTCAAAAATCATATCTGACAACTTTTTCATTACTTCTCACAGGTGTGGGAGAAAAATAGTAAAATAATAATAAAAAGCATTTACATCCTGTCTATGTCTGCATGTGTATCTGTTTATAATACATTAGCTGTTCATTTCTAGCAATGTATTTCTATTCAGTTACATCGATAGTTCACATCTGGAATCTTCCATGTTTTTAGAGCTGGTGCTCCTGAAGAATCAGAGAACTAACTGACAATGAAGGTTTGATAAAGAGCATACCAAACAGCATCAAGAATATTCTCATCTGATTCATTCTGCAACCGTTCCCATCTCTACTGAGATTTAAATTACAAAAGCACTAAGTGTAGAGAAATTACTTTAAGCCTGCTTTCACAGCTGCAAAAATTGCTAGTCACTGGAAACCTTCACACATATGAAAAGATGTGTATGGGCTTTAGATCTACTATATCACTTCTTTAGGCAAGCTCAAAGACATTAGAGATTTGGAGTGTTGCTTTCAAAATTGTTGAATCATTTGGTTCTTCTTTCTGGCATGTTGAATATTTCCCCCTTTTTCCCTCATCTGCAATGCCTCACAACTCCTTGTGTCATTGTGTTTAATCATTGTCTGTGTGTGTGTGTGTGTGTGTGTGTGTGTGTGTGTTCTTAACTGCTTTTCATATCTTTGAACTAAACTATGCTTTGTACTAAATTGTTTATTTAATAAAAACAGTAAGCACTGTAAATGCATACAACAAAGAAAACACCATGTGGCAACAGAGCAGCCTTTTGTCAGCACTTATATGAGGCGATGACTTTGTATAACTTGTTACCTGACCTGCAATCTGACTGTTATCCAAATCCATTACAACTTTTTTCTTCCCTCCTTCAAAGTGATTATTTTTTTTTTTTTTTTTTTTTTTTTTTTTTTGCTTTTCCTGGTCCTCATTTAAAACCTCTTGTTTTTTTTGTGCATGTCTTTGTGTGCATGTTCGTCCTCAATACTATGTTTGAACACAGCAAAGTTATTCCTGCATATTTTTTTTCCCAACCATATGTTGATTTCACCTCTCGCATAGCCTTTACGTTTATATTATATTCTATAGGCTTTGTAGGCAAATGCTGTCAAAAGGGACATTTCTCTGAAAGCAGCAGTATGTTCAATAAAAGGGGTGGACTATAGAACGAAGGCGATTGTTGAGTCCATTCACACCGAACATCCCTTATGGCTGCCAGGTTGTAATGCTCTCTTCTTGTGCCCTGTTATCAAAGCAACAACATGGGAGAAAGACATCTCATGATAGGATTATTGCAGTATACTAATAGCTTGCTGTTGCTTTCACTTGAAACCTTTATACTCCTCACAGAATTGGCCCACTAAAGGCTTGCCAGATGGGTACAGTAATATCTTTGCATTTTTTACATATACACTCTGGCTTCATGTCCTCTAAAGATCATTGTTTTCTATTGGAGGTGATATGTACTGTACATCTCGAAAGCTGATTGGATGTCTGTGTCATGACTGGCAGTGAGACCTGGAAGCATTTTGATTATTTTTTAGACCATGTCTGCCCCATCTTTCAAGGGGGGATAGAGACCATGACATTATTTTAGACATGAAGGTGTCTGATCTGTGTAATTGAGCAGCACAAAAAAGAAAATATAAAAACTGTAATTAGAAGAAAATCCCTTATAATCAGGGTGCACTATCAATCTGTGACACAGCCTTATCACTGCTTTAAAGGCAAATTTCTACAGCCTTGGCAGCAGCTTATGACATTTTAAAAAGCAAGGCAAAGCACAGAGAGAACAATCAGTATACGGGAAAGAGAAATATTTCACCCCTGTGTTCTGCAAATTATAGCTATGCGCTCAGCTGTGTGTGAGTGTGTGTGATATGTATGTGCATATATATATATATATATATATATATATATATATATATATATATATATATATATATATATATATATATAGTGTGTGTTTGCTGAGAAAAAGTCTTTGCAATGTCTGGTTCACTGCACTTATAAAGTTACAATATTGCAGTCTTTATGGCGTGTTTTGTGTTTGTGTGTGTGTGTGTGTGTGTGTGTGTGTGTCTGTGTCTGTGTCTAACTGCCTGCATGCCTGTGTGTATGCTATTACATTTGATTCTAAGTTTTATAACTAGAGCTCTCTGCAAGCAAAAAAGAACTTATGTATAAATGTTTGAATATCAGCATGAAATCTCTTAAAAACTAGGAAGTCGTAAAGTATCAAGCTTATTAAGATTGTTAAGCATGTTTCATGAATTGTTAATGAGGCTCTGGGGTTTCAAAACACAACACTCCAAACAGATCAGAAGGGTTAAAAGGTGCTATTTCGAGCATATCTTCTTATAAGTGTCTGACACAGGAAATTGTCCACAGTGCTACAGTGCCTCATTTTCTTTCAGCTTCTGCAGTGATGAAGTAATCCTTTGCACTCGGGGTAATTATTACCCATTAAAGTAGCAGTATAAATAAGGATGGTGCTAATGGCTTAGCCGTCATTTAATTTGTATTTTCCTATTATTCTTAATTAAGCAAAAGTAACTGTAATAACTTTTTTTTTTTTCCATTGGTGCTTTGCTTTGTAGCAGGGTTACAAACCTAGGCCCTGATGTTCCATTGCTAGACAATCCTGACAAGGTTAAAAACATCCACGATTATTGTATAGACACTTTAATTATGTAGGTGGAAAGAAACAGGATACCTCTTTTCCTTTATATTTCTTTTTCACCTGATTCCCACTGAGTAGTCACTGATGTTAACAATTCCTCTGATGTGTCATTTTTAATGTGGATTGAATTTAATATTCAAACGCTCAGATTAATTAGTAAGCTATATGGTCGTCTTGCTAAATTGTCAAAGCAAAGGGTTTTCAGCAAATGTGACAGAAGTTAATAATGAGCCATGTTCATTCCCATGACAATTGCCTTCAGGCTCATCAGCCTAGCAGGGGGGCAAAACACTTTACAACCTACACTCTTAAAGAAAAATCCTTGTATAGTCAAGGTTGAATGTTTGAGCTTCAAGCTTCAAACCTTTTTTCACAATCGTACTCAGTGCTTTTTTTTTTTTTTTTTACAAAGGCTTGTCTGTAAGATCTAATAAATCATTTTGAGTTAAATTAACAATGAATTGTATATATTTCTGAGTATTTTTTAATTTCTATTTTACGTTACATGACTGATCATGCAAAAAATCGAAGGTTTCTAGGCTTTAGAGTAATTTGTAACTGCCGATGGTTTGCTAATGACATACTTACATAGATTCAATAAAGGTTGTTTTAATAATTTGCATTTTAATTAAAGTAGAGAAGCTTTGCTTACCGTTCACTTAAACTAAATATTTTTACACCATTGTCCCTCAATGTTTCATTTAATTTATGTACAGGTCTTTAGACAAATTAAAGGGCAAAAAAGCACCTTGGAACAGATGCTCCAAGTTCCTCTAAAGCAGTATCTAACACTTCTAATACACCAAAATCTCCCATAGGTGTTCACTGTGGTGACTCTGATCTAGACTGTGAAGGCCTTGGTATATTATTTACATCATTTTCATACTGATCAAATCATTCAGAGCACCAGTGCTCTGTGAATAGCAGCAAAGCACAGACAATTGATTGAAGACTGCATGTGAAGTCTGGCCTCTCCTCAAATTTCCTTAAACTGCAGAAGTGATATGTTTCCCAATGCGTCCTAAATATTCATTACTTTTGATGCAATAAAATACTAATCAAAATACCAAATATCTCTCCAAACAAAATATCAGATATCTCTCTGCAGCTGTTTTCAGTGTTCAATGCAGTCTACACAAAGTGCAATCTGTAGACACTCCACTGCTTCTATAGAATTATAGCAGCGTAATGTGTTTTAATGGCAAAAAGTTAACACTCTTTGGACAACAGGCTTTAGTATGTCGTTTTAAGTCTCGACACACAGCTTCACTTGAAGTCAATGAATGTATTGTCAGGTGAGTTCTGATTAAAAAAAAAAACAAAGCTTAATCTTTTTTTTCATTTTGTACAGCAGACTCTTCGATCCAACACTTGACTGCCCTGTATGATGATTGCCGAAACCTCTTCAAGTGGTTGAACTTTGTAAACAAGTGCTAATCATTAAAATGGTAATGAGTATGACTGACATGTCAAACTTAAACATAAGTGCCATTTAGACAGAGCTATCTGAGCTGCATAACAGCTGAACACAACCTTTGTAGCTAAACACAACCTTTGTAGCTTGTTATTTTATTATTGTGACATAATGGGACATATTTTAAATAAATGGTAAGTATATAGTAAGTATTATGCTATTTATTTATATTAGATTTTTCTTAGTATTTTTTAATGTCTAAGTACCCATTTAACTGTCTTCATTTGTATTCAGTTTAACTGGGTAGTTTATTGCAACGTGGCATACACTATTTGTTGTCCTGATTGTGGAAACGTCTTTTGATGCTCTTTATTATGAGGAGAGATGAGAATTAAACAGGAGGCCAAACCAACTTTAGAAACATATAAAACGAAACACACAATCATACCTATTTTAAAAATCACCAGACATCAATAGAGCATTGTCATCCTGGATAAAAATGCTTCATCATGAGTTATTAGTCAGAATAATTTAGTATTGATTTATAGTGACACTTGCCTATAAGGAGACAAGTGGAGCCAAACCATGCTGACAAAAATGCACCCACAGCATAACAGAGCCACTGATTTTCCTTTAATTTGTCATTGATCTGTATGTGTGCTGTGATACATCTCTTTATATTTATATTATATTTATATTTATATTTATATCAGCATGAATATCCCTTGTATGAATACCCTTTAAAATATATTTAAAATGAATATTTACTATCATGATCGGTCAAATAGGACAAAGGGGCTTAAATAATGTGTGTGTCAGGGATCATGATAGACGCAATTTCCCAATCATCATTCGGCCATGTGCTGCTGTTGTTGTTATTGTTGTTGTTGTCACGTGTCTGCCCCGCCTTCGTCTGCTCCTCCCTGTCTCCACACCTGTTCCTAATTGTGTCTCATTGTCTTTTTGTATAAATGTGAGCCGCGTTGCCGATGGCAGCGCGGATTCATTGGTTATGTCTAGTCAAGGTTAGGTTTCGTCATTTGTATTGTCTTAGTCCTCGTCATTTACTTTCTTTGTCTTTATCATTTATTAAACCCCATTCCTTTGAAGCTATCCTGTGTACGGGTCCGTCTCCTTCCTTCCCTGGTTGTGACAGTGTGTACTATTCAAATAAGTTTAAATAAGATAGGGAACCATGTGTGTGTGTGTGTGTGTGTGTGTATGTGTTAGCAGAAGAGTTTAAATGCTTGTATGTACAAATGTGTTCCATTCAGTATTATTATTATTATTAGTAGTAGTAGTATTAGTATAATTTATACTATTAGCTTTTCAGCCTTTGATAGTGTATAGTTCAATCTCACAACAGAGAATCTGTCATTTCTCCACATCAAAACACTCCCTTCATCCACCCTCTTCTCTCCTTATTTTAACACAGTTGTTCATTTGGTTTCATCCCTGTTTGTATTTCATTGATCCCATCGATCGCTGCAGATAATGGCTGAGCAAGGCTTGCTAAAAGATAATTATTCCGTCACTGGCTTGGTGATGAGTGCTTGACTCTTCTGCCTTTATTTATTTATTGCTGGGTTATGCCTGTCAACCTTCCATGTGAGGTGACTGCGCAAACAGTAATTGCAATCCATGAAAGGAGTGAGAGAATGCATACAGTAGATGCCTTATTTCATTCATCTGCCAAACATACATCATGTCAAAGGCAGAAAAGAGGCTGCAGTTTGCATTGACATGTAGGAACAGAAAAAGCAGTGTCATTATTGTAATATTAGTGCTCCTATCCTGGGCAGCAGTCATGCAGTGAAGACTGTGACTTTCATGCTAAGCTCTTAATTCAGAGCAGTGACAGTTCTTTTACTGCACTCATTTAAAAAAAAATGAAGACAGTTGGCAGCTGTCGAGATTGACGCAATTTCCCAAACATTAGGCAGGCTTGCACACAGGGACACACACATCTGACAGCAATCCAGGTAGCCTGGATAATATCATTCTCTTTCCTACCATCACTGATCTACCCACTGATGGCTGGTTGTGATATTAAATCAAGAACAAGACAATGAAACCATTATGGGTGAGCAATGCGTTATATCACTAGGTCTTATCAATGGCATAATAAAAATGATGTGGAGTGAACTATTACAAATACACACACACATATAAAGGAAAGCAGGCAGCTGCTTCTGTAACGTCTATATTTAAAGAGCATTTCAAGTCTGTAATATTGGTTTTATGCCGTTTTTTTTCTTCAGAATAAAAAACATGGTATGTAGAAGTGCTGTAAGCCAAAAAACACAAAAAGTTGTACTTAGATTAGACAATGGGTCTATCTAATTTTAATTTATCCTTCAGTGGAAATTTATGATAGATAAAAGGATGATAGAGTTCATTATCTATTTAAAATCATCACATCTGCAAATATATTGCACACATTTCACAGTGTGTCTCATTCAGTGCAATCTACTGTACTGACATGTTGGTTACTTAAAGACTGCAATAATCTACAGTCTGGGTTAGAAAGACTTCAACCTCTGCCTAATTTATTCATGTAATATATATGTATTTTACTTACAGTTATGTCACTATGGTAGTGGGGGTCTGGTCCGGCATTGGTAGTGGGCAGCATGAAGGTGGGTTGGGCAGTCCAGCTTGCCTACTGTGTGCTTTATCTGTCCTTATGTGAATAGCATGAAACAGAGAGAGAGAGAGAGAGAGAGAGAGAGAGAGAGAGAGAGAGAGAGAGAGAGAGAAATAGAGAGAGAGAGAGAGAGAGAGAGAGAGAGAGAGAGAGAGAGAGAGAGAGAGAGCTGATTAAGTTTACACACAGACACACAACACAAACAGAGTGTAAGCTGGGAAATTTAACTTGAACTTGAAGAGGCAAAAGCCATGAAATATTGAGACTATTTTATTTGCATTTTACATTAAGTATTGGAAAGCATGCTGAAAAACGCTTGTGGGGGAAATAAAGTGAGCTCCAATGCTGTTGGACAGAAGTCCACTAGTCTCCTAAATCCTCCTACTACCAACACACACTACGTTAGACTTGTAGACACTGCTACATTCAACAAAAATCCAAAATAATTCATCTTATGACATTTATTAACAGCGCACAATGTGATGTAAGCCAAAAATGAAACCTAAATGTCTTTTCTCTCTAAAAGACAAATGGGCTTAACCCTGCTAGCTCATTTATATCAGACATCCCTTGGATGTATCTACTGAATTTTATTCATGTATATGAGAAAGGGAACATTGTTTCAGAAACCATTAAAGCCCTACTAGAGCAAGTATTAGTTTTGATTTTAAAGAACATGTTGGAAAAATCAGAACAAGCATTTTTGCAGCAATATATCAATATATAGGTGTATATAACCTGTGGTGGCCTTTTTGCTGTGTGCGTGCACTATCCAAACATTCACCTGGAAACCCATTTATTTTAAAGCCTGGATCATTCTGCTAAAAATCACCTTTCTGCTATATCAGCTGTTCCTCTCTGACTTTTTACCCTTTCTCAGATTTCAATGAGACTCTTATCAGCACTTTTTACATCACCTCCTGTACTTGTAGAGCACTTTTTTGATCTCCTCCGGCAAACAAAATTAGGCTATTTATCAGTGCTTTGTGGAAGCTCATTTCCATATTTGGGGAAACACACACACACACTTGTGTGTTTACATCTTGATTCTCCTGGGCATTCAAAGTGCTTGAAAGGAGGCTGCTAAATAGCCACTTGAGGAAACCGGTAATTTCAGGATTTTGCAACAGAGCAGCATAAGTTGTTGGCCTCTACCACTGTTGAAATTGTGTGTAGTTTAGCATATGTAAATGTTTCTAAGAGAAACTGAATACATTGTCATAATGAAGCCCTCACAGACTGTTATTCCCTCTATGTTTTCCACAATGATGACTGATGATGAGATAAAGAAATAATATTGCAGACATTTTAATGTTCTGCTTCTGTTTCCTTTTTGGTCACTTTTGTTTTCCTGTAAAACTAAAAGAAAACTGGCAGACAAGAGGATTTTAAGGGTTTGAGGGTTTATTTAATCTAATCCAGACACAATAGAAGGCAAGCGCTTAGATATTCAGTTTTGGTTACACATTTATTTCTGGTAGTGGTTACTTCCATGTGGCATCAATTTTTGTAACTAAAAGAAATTGAGGGTGGGGCTGTTGATCCCATTGCACATGTGCCAGAGCCTGATGAACAGATTTTATGTTATGAATGCACAAGTGCACAACCTATTGACACTGTACAATACTGTGCTGATGTTGATGGATGGTTATTTGTTGGTCTGGACATGTTGCATTTTCCTACTGCGTATAATTCGATAAAATAATCACTACTTTTTATAAATTTCTTGTATTTATTCGGGCTGTGGTTCAGAGAACTGGACATTGTGTCTGGAAAACATAAAATGATGAGAGTTTGAAAGATAAACATTGAATTTTGACCAGAAAAAGAGCCTATATGGTCATGTGCTCTAGACAGGATGTGGAAACAAAAGAGCAGAAAAAAGACACAAAATAAAAGACAATATGCATAGTGTAAGAGTTGCAGATAAGCAACAATGAAAAAGAGCAGAAAGTAGAACATTAAGTGAACAGGTCAATGATGAACACATGCAGGCAGAGAAGAAGTTTTGTGTGTGTGTGCGTGTGTGTCTATAGGTGTCTGTGTGAGCTTTCAAGCATGGTGACAGGAAATAATTGGGTTCATCAGGCAGACTTGCCGCCAGGGCTGATGGGTCACAACGATATCGGGCGGAGAGGCAGACTTTCTGGGCATTGATGGATGGGGTTCACATTGCTGCTGGTTGAGGAGCAAGACAGTCAATGAACAGCACTTTGGGTTTGGTGAGACACCCAGGAGGAGGTGGTCAATAGCATACACAGATTCACGGCACAGCTTTTGTTCCTGCAGTGAAGTTTAACACGCAACAAAATCGTTCAGTTTCTCGCTTTCTTTGTGATAATATCAGTCTGGATGTTCTGCCATTTATCGCCAAGAAGCTCTGTTAACAAGAATAATCGATGCTCAGACATTTTAGACAAAGAGACCAAACTGATCAAACTAAACGTTGGCAAGATCAGACAATCTAGAATATAAATCTAGATATTGATAGTGTATTGATAGTGTAATGATAGTTACATTTGCATACATCATACGTTATTCTATAAGATTACAGTAAAGTATTTAGTCTGTAGATGAAAGTCATTGTAGTTTGCAAATATGTGTCTTAAGTCTTATTCAGATGGGACTAGTTTTACATGAAGAGATGGTGTAATGTAATTATTACCAGAGTATTCATTTTCATTATCAAATTGTTTTTATAGAACTTTTGTGCACACATCTGGATTTTGCCGTATTTTAAGGTCTATTAAATTATCATGGGGCATAATGGCTTTGTAGTAGATTTCCACTTACATTTATAGTATTTGGCAGACACCGTTATCTAGAGCAACATAGACTCTTTATCTCATTTTATACAACTGAGCTTTAAGAGTGTTACTCAGGAGCCCAGCAGTGGCAGCTTGGTGGACCTGAGCTTAGCAATCAGTAGTCCAACACCTTAACCACTAGGCTACAACTGTCTCTCCATGTGTATGTGTTTGCATTTTTTACCTGTGCTTCAGTGGCATGTGTGAAAAGGGCTGATTGGCCTCTCTAATTTGAGTTTTGAGTGTGTATAATACAATACGCATTACCTCAATTTATTCAAAATTGAATAGACAAAACCTTATACACAGTGTGAGTGTGTTGTGCTCTGTAAATACACAGAAGTTGATTGAGGAACATAAGTGTATGCTGATGAGTGAGAGTTTGTAGAGTAACACTGGCTGCTGGCAGTCATGTGATGTTCTTTGGTCAATTTCAATTCAAACGTGACACTTATGAGTTTTTATACATTTTTATTCTTTTAAATTTTCTCTTGCTTTTAAGGTAAATCACTTTCCTCATTTCCTTTCCACATACATAGTTATTAATAAAAAAAAAAAGGTTGTACCTAGACACACTTACAAAATCTTTCTTGACAGCTCTACCCAAGATCAACAGGACAGGTTTGGACTCATTAACTACACACAGGTAATTTCAATACTCCTAATGGTCCTTGCAAATCACAAAAGCACCCACAAGGCACCAATCAGGATAAAGATAACTTCCTATTTGTCCATTGATGTATATTAAGCAGTCAGAGACGAATTCATTTTAAGGACCATAATTTAAATGTGTTGTTCCTAGTCATTCCATTAGTGATGCCAAGTCTGCTGTATTCCTCAAAAAAGACTACAGCCACATTCTGATTTCTTTTTCTTTTCTTTTCTTCTTTTTTTGTGTCATGATCCCGGTTTTTAGTAGTTTCAAGTGTTTTAGTCACTTGTGTTGAATTCACTGTGTCTCAATATGATGTGTCTTTCTTGTATGTAAAGTCTTACACCCACACACACACACATAAACACACATACACTCCCCCATTAGAGTTTGAGGAATGTGGGGTACATTGGTGTTTGAGATTAAAGTATCTGTCAGCAGAAGTAGATTTATTACATGAAAGACATGTTTATATTGTCCAGTTCAACTCAACACAAGAACACAAGAATACAACATTAAAGTGAGGGGTATTCAAGTCAAGTCAATAAGTTTTTATTGTCATTTCAACCATATATAGTGGAATACGACAATGTTTCTCCAAGAACATGGTGCTACATAGAACAAAGACAGAGCTACATAGAACAACACAGAGCTAAGGGCTTAAAGTAATTTAGTTCTAGCCACATAAAATGCATCTGTACAACCTGTTGCAAAAAGTGTAAGACAGAAGACAATACGCAAAAGCAGCACTGACCAAAGTACATACTGTATATTCTACAGTACATTAGTACAAATACTGAAATGATATCTACAGAGTCCTTAATAAAATGTTTTGCATACAAAGGTTCGGATAAAAATCAAACAAACTTAATATCACCATTGGATATCATTGAATGGTTAGCTATTAGTGAATATTTTATTGGTAGAGATAAGGCATATCTATGTAAAGTGGATGTGCTTTGGTTCATAGTGGCATTTCATGTTGACATTTTGGACTTGTGCCATGGACTGTGAACATATATCTGTGAATTTATACCTGTTTCTCTGTCCAAACATCTTTAGACATTTTTTTCATGCTGTCAGATCATTAATAGTAACAGATAAGGTATAACAATAATCTACTAAAGTCTGTGAAAAATATATTTCTTTGCTGACCAACTGCTTAAAAATAATTAAAATAATTTGCATAACAGCATGTAACTGATTGCACTACAGAATCTGCTATAGAGCTTTAAATGTACCGATTCACCAGCCGTTCCTGGGTCTGCATTCAGACTGCTATACACCTGTTCACTGTCCCTGGTGTTTGGCTTTGGCAGCTTGAATACTTACATATCTATATTACAGATATGTGCATGTGGATATGTGGACCATCAACACTGAAAACAGTCAAACCAAAAGGCTGCAGTTCTCCCAAAGTTTCATGTGTTAGAGTACATTTAATTTAAGTGTTCAGGGTTAACATAAACTGTAGCTACACTATTCATTTTATTGACCTTTCTTCTTCTTCTTTAAATTTCCTGTTTATTATATTATACACTAAATCACTTCATATCAGACAGTTTGGTAGTTTTTCTGTCAGCCAGAACTGCAATTTTCACTGACATTTCTCAAATACTGTATCTTTAGATTACTATTATTGATTCATGAAAAAGTAGTGTTAAAGTGGCTTAGAAACAGTTTAGCTCTGCGTATTCCCTCTCTCTCTGGGTTTGTTTGTATGTGTGTAAGTGAAAGAGAGAGAGAAAGAGAGCAAGAGAGAGAAGGAGCAGAAACCTCAGTAGCGGTAAGAGAAGGTTTTAGTGCCCAGTGCTGAAATGTAGAGTACGGAAATCCACAGCGCACACACACAGACACACACACAGACACACACACACACACACACACACACAATATTACATGTGGAGAATCACTTCTTAGAGCAACAATACTGGAAACAAAGTGATCTGAAACAGTGATGTTTCAATGTATGTGTGTGGAAGTGAGGGAGAGAGAGAAGGAGAGAGAGAGGGAGAGAGAGAGAAAGAGAGAGAGAGTGAGAGAAGGAGAGAGAGAGAGCAAGAGAGAGAGGAGAGAGAGGAGAGAGAAGGAGAGAGAGAGAGAGAGAGAGAGAGAGAGAGAGAGAGAGCGTGAGAGAAGGAGAGAGAGAGTGAGAGAAGGAGCGAGAGATGTCTTTCACTGTTTCGGATCACTTTGTTTCCAGTACTGTTGCTACCTCTTGCAGGAATCTAAGAAGTGATTCTCCACATGTAATATTGCAATATAGAAGGCATGTAAGTGTAAGAAAGGCCAGATTCCCCTTCAATTTTAGATGATATCCCTGCACCTGTGTTGCAATTATTCAAGTCTTCACTGCAACTGAGGTTGTAAGATATGGTGTGTGTGTCTGTGTGTGTGTGTGTGTGTGTGTGTGTGTGTGTGTGTGTGTGTTTTCTTATTTCTATGAAGGAGTATATTGTTTGCCCTTATGTGTGCTGTATTAACCTCCACAGGTAGCTGTTTGTTGTGAGACACAGCAAGATGAAAGAGCAATAGACTGAAATTGTTTCCCAGGGGCTGCTGAAGGAAAGCCCTGTGGGCCCAGCTTTAAAAGAAAACCACTCGCTCCATCCACAAGAATTATATACAAGAAGGAAAAGGGAATAAAAAGATCAGAATGAGCAGAATAAGCAAAAAAAATGTCATTTAGATGCAAGAGTATGAAAGGATGAAATGAAAGAAGACAAAATGAGTGTGCTTGTGCAAGTAAATGCATAATGTGTGCTTAGAAAAGTAAGAACTGACTAGATTTGAATTGTTTATTGTTTGCTTCTGTCCTGTCATTGGAATGATTGATACAATGCACACACAGATCAATCTGATGCGAATTAAACTTTCAGCTTTTGCAATGTTGCTTAAAGTGAGATATTTATCTCATATACTATGAGATATTTAGAAAATGTAGCTTCGTCATATACTGTATCATGTAATAAATTCAACCACATTTGTTTATTGAAATGTGGTAAAAGCACATTAAATTATCCTGTTATAAAGAAACAGTTAATGTTAAGATTTCTATGAAGTCAGGTCTAGTATTTGTATTTGGACAGTGACCCAATTTTCATATTTAAGGACTATGTAAAAATGGCTAAAATTCCTAAATAGTTAATGCAATATTTGTACTGTGCCACTTGAATTAAAGCAGAAAATCTACACTTCAGTCAAGTCTTGATTGGTTCATTTCAAATCATCTCTATAGATAAGGGAGAGAAAAAAATAAACACATTTGGTTCATGTGTTAAGGACCATGTGTTATATTTAAAATTGATAATGTTGTTATAGCATTAGAAGATCATGTAGGTTGCGAATTCGAATCCTGATGATCCCACAGCCATCTGTGGCTGAGAACCAAGGATGTCATACATGCTCTATCCTGACAGTCACAACAAGTCTACAGTAAATCCTCGGTGACTGTGAGTTCATATATGTGGAAGAGGGCATATTATTGTTCTCCTGAGTGTGTTAAACTGCTCTGTGATGCAGCCTGATCGGTAGTTTAAAAATAAGTTGCTTAGCTTCACATGTCTGACAGGAAGTATGTGTCAGCCTTCATAGCCTTCATACCTGGTAGGCTGGTTGTTTGGAAATAGCAGGCAATCTTGCGAATCATGTGGTAGGAAGTTAATAGGAGAGGACAGTATGGTTCTGTTTGATATGATCATTAACTAAGGTGCTGTAATTGCTGCCTCCACTCCTAAATGCTCCGCTTGCCAATAATCAGCTAGCGGGCTAAGTGTGTGTTTTGAGTATGTCAGAGAAATGACAGAAGAAACAGAAAGGTTGAAAACATCATTGTCCCCAGGAGAGAGTAAAAGGCCATTAAATGTCATTTGTCACTGTGTTTAAGAAGAGCAGAAGGACACTGATTTGTCAAGAGAGTTCTCTGCAATGTGAGCACACCCACAAACACACACCCACACATGCAGAGAGAGAGAGAGAGAGAGAGAGAGAGAGAGAGAGAGAGAGAGAGAGAGAGAGACGGGTGTAAAAAATAAATAATAAACACTACAGATTAAGGGAACACTTCATTCCTCCATTATACACAAGATAAAAAATATCGACACAATTATTTGCCGATTTGTTTAATGTAGTGACGCCTATATGTGTGATTTTATATAAACAGACTTTTTTTTATATCTTAATGACAAATCATACTTGTTTTATATTTATAGTTGTATTATGTTTTATATTTATAGTTTTATATTTATTGTTGTTCCTATTATTGCTTATGTTACAGTTGTTCTCTCTTCGTTTTTCCACTCTCTCAAAGTTAGTAAGACAACAACAACAACAACAACAACAGTGAGAAAGATTTGTCTTGTGACAAAAATTTCCTGTCTGGAAAATTCTTCTTTGGTGGAAAACGTACTGCGGAAAAGTGTTGATATCCAAGACTCCTTTCAGATATTTTTAAATAATCCAATGCTGAGCTATAATGAGTTTATTTATTTATATTTTTTATAACAGCAGGTTCTGCCAGTAGTCCAAGTTGTATTTTAAAACCAAAAGTTCAAAAGTTTATAATAATGTGTTTCTATAGTAACAACTCATTTGTGCGGGCAGACTTTAGGTTTTGTGGACTCTACAAACCCTGAGCTTAAAAATAATTAATTTGAAAAGCATTATGTTATTTAATGAAGAAAGCTGTATAACAGAACCATCATCATGATGACTGTGTGCATTTATTCACTACATAAACTGTGGAGTTCTTTGTATACTGTACATGAGCTCTTTCTCTTCTTTACATTTCACCGTGTTTCATCCTGCACAATTTACTGATTAGCATAATGGCTCCTCAAGTAGAATTTAACTGTAGCAATGTTTTGTACCGCTAAAATATATGTAATTAAATAAACAATTAAATATATTGTCTACATCTGGTTAAGATGCAGAGTTTTAAGAAGAAAGCAAATAAAAAGGATCTTAGATTGATGAGTTTTTGTGCATTTTGAAGTAGCACCACAAATTGCCAGTACAATCGCATAAAAAATTATGCAATTAGCCTAAAACAACATTAACTTTAGGGCTGAACTGACACTGATAGCTGTAAATGAATCTTTCATCTGTAAGAATGGAGGAATTATGAATTATAACTTTTAGTGTTATTGATCTGATACAGAAGAAACTGATACTTCGAGCTAACAGCTGTAAATATGTCTCTATTTTTCTTGTTCGACTTAAAGTTCAGTGACTATATATACAGTATCTCACAGAAGTAAGTACACCCCTTACATTTTTGTAAATATTTTATTATAAATTTTCATGTCACGACAATGAAGAAATTACACTTTTCTACAATATAAAGTAGTAAGTGTACAGCTTGTGTAACAGTGTCATTTGTCTGTCCCCACAAAATAACTCAACACAGCAAAGTGTCATTTCTTCAGTGTTGAAAAGATATAATAAAATATTTACAAAAATGTGTAATGTCATTTTAGACTAATTTTGAGGATGATTTGTGTTCATCCAATACAAATTATAAATGTACACACATGCATTGTTCTATTAATTCTGTTACAGTGTATTTGCCATATTATTTCTTGATAAACAGAACAAGATTAAAGTGTTTGTTTAATATTCCTACAATTCCTTTGTTCGATATACAGTATACTTGTTAAAAAAAAAACATTCTCGAAAACACCCTCATATGTTTTCTAATAATATACAAGGCAGGTAATCGATGAATCTGATAATCTTGGATTTGATCCTTGAACTTGTTTTTTTTTTTTGGCTTGATTTTTACTTTATTTGCAGCCCAGATCAAATAGTGAGAACTGTACCAGAGGTGGAATATTGATCAGAGGCTTATTTGTGCTGTGAAAACGTTATGCAGGAAGGCAATTGCCCAATCAGCGTTTCATCGACAGTAGTTCATAGGAGTATAATTTATTCATTTATATGCATGCTTTAACCACAGTGCTCAAGCCATTAGCTTTAGTATTCTATACCACTGTTCATTCTCTTGGCAATGAGTACTGTGCTTTGTCTGTAAACTGCAGACCAGTTAACTGGCCTCATTTCAATTGTTCTCAAGGGATAGACACTGAATCACTACTTGGCTAACTTTCAGATTGCTAGAGTATATTACTACAGACAGTAAAACAGAGCCATGGAGTTAATAACTACCACTTATTAGTGTCTCAAGAGTGAAAGCACATGGGTTTTGGGATAGATTAAATTTCATTCATCTATTCATGCACTCACTCACTCACTCAAACACAGAAGCATTACATTAATTTATGATGTTATTGATATGATATTTTAGGATATTTGTTAATATGTTCGTTCATTGGTTGGTTCCTTCATCGGTTCCTTTCTTCATCAATTCATTTGTGTTTTTGTTCATTAGTTAATCTATCTTAAGGAACTGTTTTTCCCAATCTGGGAGGCCTATCACGGGAATCCTAGGCAGCGGTCTGTTGTAGGGCAACATGTACAGATATTCACACACTTATTCTGACCTAAGGACAGATGAGTCTTGGCCTAATGCATTTTATGTTTAAACTTTGCGCTTTTCATGACCTGTGATTAGTGCATGCTCATAAAATAACTTATATTGACTGCAGACATTCTTTAAGGTACTGTATAGCATTATCATGTGGCTTGCATGTTTTATTGTATTTGTAGTGATCAGTAAGACTAAATGGGTAGCTTACAAACAACTTTTTAGAACCCACTGGCTTAAAAGAGCCTGGCAGTTTATATTGGTTGTCGCTTATGCTGTAATGTATATGTATAATGTAATGTATACAATAGTGAATATTTGAAATATGTACTTGAATTTCAGAGTTTCTTAGTATTGTTTAGTCCCATGACAGTTTGCATTCAAGCTACTATGGACTTCATAAGATTTGTGCAAAGATGTGTGTGTGTGTTAGATCAAGTCGATTGGAATGCTGTCTGAACATATGTTTCAGGTAACAGGGTCAATATCACAAATATGCTATATGTTTATATAGGGACCTAAAAATAATGTGAAAATTTTCAATTTAACGCTGTATTGCATTATGTCATTATTGGACATTGGATATTATTGACATCATGCCATGGAATATCATGGAATGATGGCATTTGTGCTTTATCAATAAATTTTAATCAACCATCAGAGGTGATCACTTAATGAAATGATAATGGAAAAAGAGAACATTTGTTTACTATAATTCATAAATTATAGTCTGTTTGTTTACTAAAACTAAGCTTGCTCACAGTGGAGGCATCCCTCAAAACCTGAGTGAGTAGGAGGCAGGTAGAAATCCATCACACATGAAGTGGATGAGGGTAATGAGTGTGTACATCTGTTAGAAACCCACCAGTTTGTCAAGAGTGTCTAATTACACACTGAGACAGAATGTGTACTATTCTCCTGAGAGAGAGAGAGAGAGAGAGAGAGAGAGAGAGAGAGAGAGAGAGAGAGAGAGAGAGAGAAGAGAGAGAGAGAGAGATCTGTCAGAAACCGTCCACACAAACAAACAAACAAACAAATACATAAATAAATATAAAAAAGCAATCCAAAACTTATATTAGTATGCACAAAAAGAAGATGTTGACCTTGACCTACTATGGTAATCATTCTGTTTCTTAGGAGAATACTTAAGTCATGCTGTTTTATTTATAATTATCTGAAGAGCACACTGAGGATTAGGGATAATAAGCACAGCAGTTAGGTCCAGTCTGAAGAGACATAGAGACCTACATTCACAAACACATCACCTACACACATGACATGACTTTATTCTCATAGGGGTAGACACGATCTACACATCTGGAGAATGTTGCAAATCCTGCTGTAGCAAAGGCACACACTCTCACCGATCTCAAGCGAGTTAATTCATCAAAGTGGATGAATAAAGCTACAGGATGTAAGGTTAGGGAATTCCTTCCTCTCTAGTAGAAAATATGAAATTGCAACCTATTTGTTGTAGAACATTTTGAAAAATGGGTTGTTTTATGCTTCCACTGTGCATATCAGACACATTTAACCACATAATGCATACTAAGTAGTATGCTTAAGTAGTATAGTATGTAGTATGTAGTAAGTAGTATGCTTAAGTATGCTTTATGGTTAATATTCATTTGTGGCTTCTACGTGGAAAACACAGTATAAGTGACTGGCTCCATTAGAATGCAAATAGATGATGTGACTTTGGACCACATGATTACCTTTAAGACCAGCACTAAATTTGCAAATCAGAAACTATTGATAACTGCATAAGTTCAGTGCAGTCACCGATTACAACGCAGTGCTCTACGCAGAAAGAACCCACCTGTCTTTGCTTTCATAGAGGCAAAGTGCAACTTACAGACAACTTCAGAATCTCCCTGAGCCAAGAAGTTGTCTCTATGTGCTTCACAAGATGACCTCTTGTGGCAATTTCTCAACCAATTTCTTGTGCCAAAGTAATTGACTGTGTCCTGCCTCAGTGGCTCCTGGCCCATTGCACTCACACCGATCATCATGAAGTGCTTTGAACAGTTAATCATGAAACACAAAGAGCAGTCACACTACACTGGACCCAATCCTCTATGCCTTCCATCCTAACTGCTCAACAGGGGACAACATATCTGCTGCTATCCACCTCTCTCTGACCCACCTGGACAAAAAGAAAAATAATGTAAGAGTAGACTTTACTAATAATGCTTCCAACACACCCATCTCACAGCAACTCATGGGTCTCATCAGCATCAATGATGAATAAGAGGAATGAATAAGAGGAATAATCCACTGTGCAACTGTGGAGACAATTAAGACTTCCGGGTTTCTTGGTGTGCACATCACAGAAGACCATTCCTGGTCTTTCAAAACCACCTGCCTAGCCAAGACAAGCCCAGCAATGTCTCCACTTCCTGCAGAGCTTGAAAGGAGCAATAATACAACCTCCCATCTTCACTGCCTTCTACAGGGAGGCAATAGAGAGCCTCCTGAACAGCTGTCTCATTGTCTGGTTGGGAATTGCATAGTTTCAAACCTTAAGACTGCACAGCAAAAAGCTGAGAATATCGCCAGGGAGTCTCTACCCACTATCAATGGCTCTTACAACAACTGATGCAACCATAAGGCCACTAGCAATGTGGAAGACTCCTACTACTGCACTTAAGGACTCTTCACCTCCCTGCCATCTGGCAGAGGGTACTGGAGCATTTATGCCAGGACTAAACAAACCCTACTCCAACACCCATCATTGTACAACCATTAAAGCACACCTGCACACTATAATGTTATTATTGGACACATTTACTCTTATTAGATTCTTTATTTTCAAAAGGACACAAACTATATGGCAGAATAACAATAATAATGCTCTTGACTTGACTTGACTTGACCAAGTGCTTATTGAAGCGGGATGGATGAATGGATGAATGTGTTCCAGGTCATTATTCAATCTGTATATTTTCCCTACAGATGCAGACATGGAACAGTGGCAGACAAACAGATGCAGACATGGGACAGTGGCAGTGCAGTGTTTAAGTTGTTGGACTACTGATTGGATGGTTGTGAGTTTGAATTCCAGGACCACTAAGCTACCACTACAGGGCCCCTGAACAAGGCCCTGAACCATCAGTTGCATACATGAGATAATGTAGTATGCTCTGGATAAAAGTGCCTGCCAAGTGCAGGTATTTGAGCTAAAACAGACATTTTTCAGCAAAGAGCCTGTGTGTCTACAGTTTTTTTAAGCTCTACTTTGTATTGAAAACATGCACACATTCAAGTCTTTTTACTGACTCACCTGGCTAGTTCTACTTACTGTATATTATTTAATATACTTACTGTATATATTTAACATAACTGCAAAACTCATAATGAAACATATAATAACAAAACCTAATGTAAGCCTAACACTTAATAGCTTTAGAAAGCTTGTACATACTTTAATATCTAGTATAATAAAAACTAATTATTTGAAAAATAACACTATATATTGACCTTATATATTCCTTGAATTCCTTGATTATACATGCATAGACAAATTAAGTTCAAGATTATCAAAAATTCTTTGGCAAATGTTGACATCTATTATAAAAATTATATTCTAACTATTTATATATTAAAACATAAAATGGAATTTTGGGGCACGGTGGCTTAGTGGTTAGCACGTTCGCCTCACACCTCCAGGGTCGGGGTTCGATTCCCGCCTCCACCTTGTGTGTGTGGAGTTTGCATGTTCTCCCCGTGCCTCGGGGGTTTCCTCCGGGTACTCCGGTTTACTCCCCCGGTCCAAAGACATGCATGGTAGGTTGATTGGCATCTCTGGAAAATTGTCCCTAGTGTGTGATTGCGTGAGTGAGTGAGTGAGTGAATAAGAGTGTGTTTGTGCCCTGCGATGGGTTGGCACTCCGTCCAGGGTGTATCCTGCCTTGATGCCCAATGACGCCTGAGATAGGCACAGGCTCCCCGTGACCCGAGGTAGTTCGGATAAGCGGTAGAAGATGAATGAATGAATGAAAAATGGAATTTTTAGGCATGATGTGTTCAAATAGGTATAGTATTACATTGTAATGTAAAATTTGTGTGTGTTATTTGCTGTTCACTAATGAGTTATTTGATGGTCTAATAATAAACAAAGAGACTTGATTTTTTCAAGGACATAAAAATGCCTTTCTTCCTATTCTACCTACAAGAGTGCATTGATAAAAGCAGACCGAATAAATTTTAATATCACTCAGTGCTAGTCTTACAGTAGTATTCTTATAGTGTACTCTTTAACCTCAGTGGATCTATCACCGCTTTTAATGACCAGTGCTAGTGCCTATTAGTTGCACCTATTCAATGACATCGTTTGTCAAGGACAGCATTTGTCCAACTCTTGTAGGTCCTCTGTAAAAGGTATCATTCCATCATATTGTTTGCCATGCTGCTTTCCAAGCTTGAGGACATTTATGTAAAAGTTCATTGACCTTGAATTAAATTAATTAGCTTATTTTTTTTATTTTATTTTATTTCACAGCCTAATGCCATCAAATGCCTTGTTGAAGTAGACACATAAAAGCACACCAACAATTTTCCCATTAAATGTATTTGATAAGCTTTTACATATTTTTTTAATTATTTACAGAGTGCAGAGGTAGCACTAATAGGCAATAGGGTTGTACACAAGAATTTGAATTAATAAGCTAGAACACTTCAAATTAGGCAAGTGATGTTTTGTTATGTTTCGTACATTAGTTTATTTAATATTTTCTTGCATGACAGATTCTTTTTATAACACGGTTAAGCTGTTATTAAGCTCATGTTTATGGCTATCATTCTCACATAATGTGTGTGAGAAGAGTTAAGTTTATGCTCCTAGAGAAACAAAAACTATTAAATATTTTAGAATAAATCTTTGACAAGCTGAAGAAAAAAGACATTTGAATGAACCAGTTCTTTTTGAACATAAATTAAATCAAAGCTAATATGGGATTCTTAGTACAAATAGCTGAAAAAGCCTGAGGAATCAGCCTGCTAGTCACAAAAATTAAAAGAAAATAAAATCATAAGCTTATGTCTGTAATTAATACTGCCAAGACATTTTCTTGTATATCATATACATTCTTGGGGAATGAATCAATTTGGATTGAGATGTATTTTGAGAGTTCAACTCTCAACATACAGTATACAGTACAACCAAGACAACATTGTAGTGTAGTCCTATATGTCCTTGAGTGGGCCAACCAAAGCCCAGATGTGAAGCCTATAGAATGTGTTTGGACAGATTCAAAACTGTAATTGCTTCTTGCTTCAATGATGCTTTTATGTGGCTGTACTGAATAAAAGACCTGATTCTAAATGATAAAATTCTGAAAACTTGCTTGAAAGAGTCTCAGATAAATACAAAAAAAAAAAAAAAAAATCAATTGCTGCAGTTATTATTCACATAAAAAAGTGAACTCTTGGCATGTGAGTGACCATGGCATGGATTTTGGTGCCAGATGGGCTGGTGTGAGTGTTTCAGAAATTGTTGATTTCCTTAGATTTTTATACAAAACAATCTCTGGAGTTTTTCACAGAATCATGCAATAAACAAAAAGCATCTATTTAGCAGTAGTTCTCTGAGGAGTCAGGCCTTGTTGATAAAAGAAGTTAGAGAAAAATGGCACTCAATTATACTAAGGCCTTCAACTAAGTTCTGGATATGTGCTATTATTGCAAGTTTGCTTATTCATATCATCCCATGGAGTTTTTTTCTTACAAACATTATCACTGGCTTGGTTGTTGTGAGTAAATCAATATTTAGAAACATTTTAAATGTATATCTTGAAATTATATCTTTTTGTAGAGCAGCTTTGAGACAATAATCATTGCTATATACACTATCCAAATTAAACTGAAATTAATTTAATTGAACTGAATAGAGTTGATCATCCAGCCAAAAGTGGTAACCATCTAGAAGAGCCTTGATCCAGGAGAGGAACAAGAATGTAATAGCCACTCTAAGAGAGCTTAAGAAGTCCTCTGCAGAGATGTGAGAACCTGTTGGAAGGACAGCTTTTATGGTAAAGTGGTAGAGTGGCTAGATGGAAGCCACTCTTGAGAAAAAAGGCATATTAGACACTTGAAGGTTTCTGAGCACATCTGATAAGTCTGATAAGACAAAAGTTAAACTCTTTGGCCTGAACTTCAAGCGCTATTTTAGGCACTATAGAGAGACCTAAAGATGGCAGGTCATGGACAGCCCAATCTAATCTCATTGAGCTTAAGAGGATCTGCCAAGAAGAATGAAAGAATCTGTCCAATTTTAGGTGTGTAATGCTTGTAGAGATTGTCTAAGAAGACTCCAAGCTGGTGTTGATACTTCTCAAATGCTTACTTAAATGAGAGTATTTGTAATTTCTAAACACGTTTGTTTTTTTTTTTTTTGCCTTTGTCAGTGTTGATTATTTATGTGAAGCTTAATGGCCAAATAGCCAATCTAATCAACTTAATCGAATCAATTATAATGTATCTATAACACAATCTTATATGTTATATGTGTAGGTAGCCAGCAAGGACCACATGTAAAGCCTATTTTACACCAGACACTGTAACCAAATCAGATGTAGGCACTTTATCCTGAAATGGAGTTGCTTTTAGACTGAACACATAACTGCTTTAGCCTTGCCACAAACTCAAGGGTTCCTTTACTTTAGCTGTTTAGCTAATTTAAGTTAGACAGCAAGTTTACAATCTCCAACCTTATAGCCCATTTAACACAAATTGGCTCACTAAGTAATGAAATGGTATCAACTAATGCATTTTGCAGCTTACTATAGTAACATTAGTATTTCCATTACCATTCTAGAGAAAATATAGCTTCATTGGTGTCCCACTTGCATATTCTTGTAATAGTGTATTTTATTTATTTTTGGAACATTAAAGTTTTTTGGAGAAGATTGTGTATTTATGCATTCAAAGGAATCTTACCATTTTGGGATTTTCTTTCTGAAGACTTAAGATACGGATGTGATGTAGGGCCCACGGGAGATTATTTATAACAAGGTCCCATCATACTGTTAGAAATTCTGTCAAATTACCCCTCTCAGCATGAGTCGCAGATCTCACTGTCATACCATTCTCAATTCTCTGTGTGCTGTTTTGGATACATTTTCTTCCTTCCTTTTGCTTCATTGGTTTTCACTAGTTGGTCAGAGTTCTTAGTTATTGCACATTCTTATTTATTTGTTCTTATACTTTTGTGTCTGTTTTCCCAATTCTTTGTTACAATTATGTTTTCTCTTAAAGTAAGTTTTAGCTGTCATAGATGCGTTTGCTTTTATCTGAAGACATTACCTCAAAATGACCTCAAATTGTGTTTCTCATTACGCTCAATATTAATACAAAGCATGAAAAATATAAAATATTTTACCTCAATCATGTCTAAACATCACAAAACCCAGGTACTGAAATGACCAAAACAAAGAGTATGCTTTATTACAGACTTATTTTCAAATGGATTCAAGCAACAGAGCCCATAGTCTAAACTTGCAGGCACCAACATTGTCCTCCACTTGTAATCTTCCTCCATCTGAATAATTACGTCTGAAAGGATTCACTCAAGCAGAAAGTCTCTGAGGACCATTACAATCAGCAAGTGTGTGTGTGTGGTATTGTGTGTACCTTGGTAAGCTCTCCACAGTCCAAAAATGTATTATATATTTCAGTATGTATTCATGATGTATGGCTTAAGCAAACCAATTTGGCTCCGACATTCAACTAAATCAACTCCAATTTGTGAAGTGATGTCTTCTGGAATTGTTTATATTTATTAAGATGAAACAAGTGTTATTGTTCTTGTCGTTTCCACATTTACATTCAAAATATTTGAATCATTCAGATTCTAACTATTATTAGCAAAGGAATGAATGGGGCATGTAAATGTGAACCAGAATAGTTAGATAATGTGTTAGAATATGATAAGACTTCTTATTGGACAGGTTTACAGGACAGAGTTAATAAAAATGAGTGAAAGTTAAATATAGTCCATGTGTCTGGGGTAAGAAAGGGACATATGTATAGCAACAATGACATCAAGAGTGTCTAAGAGTGAGAGATGAAGAGAGAAGAAAAAAGACAGACCGACAGAAAGAAAGAAAGAAAGAAAGAAAGAAAGAAAGAAAGAAAGAAAGAAAGAAAGAAAGAAAACAAACTGCTTGGGAGCAACCCACAACCAAATCCTAAACTGTACATATAATAGAGTTATTTTTATGTGACTGTGTATTAACAGACACATTTTTATACTTTATAGGGATGATACAAGTGAATAACTGTCATTTTTATGTACAGTAAATATAACAACAATATACAGCACAAATGTCTGTGGACCTGACCATCACACCCATACGTAGTTCTTACAAAACATTTGTAAGAACTGTTTGTAAAGTATTTTTATAGTCTTTGTATGCTGTAGAATGTAGAATTTCTATTGACTAGAACTAAGAGGACAAAACATAAGCTTTCTGTGCATTAAGTGAGATCCATGAAGACATGGTTTGATAGGTTAGAGTGAAAGAACTGGAGTGTCCTGAACAGAGCTCTGACCTCAACCATACTGAACAGCTTTAGACTGCACCCCAGGCCACGGCACCAAACATCAGGTGTCAAACTTTTGGTCATATAGTATTTAATATTGGCTTTTAAAAGGATTCTCCATTAAGTCACCATGACAGATCAATGTGCTTATGTCAGCCAGTGGATCTGCCTTTGCTTGAGCTGACATCATGCTCAAAATTCACATGTTAATAGGAGATGTTTTACTTTAGTGATTTACTCGGATTCCACGCTGTGTGCATAACTTTACAGTGCTTAAGTCCACAGTTACGTCTGAGATCTGATTGTTGATGTGCACAATGTGTGTATAAAACCGCACTGCATGCACTCAGCTTCACTCAAGCGACGGGGAAGTGGATCTCTCCTCATTCTGTGTAAAATTTACTTCAAGCAAGTTTAACAAAATCCAAAGAGACTCTGAATTACATGAACCATGGCAACAAAAGATAAAGTGGCTACATTTGAAGTCACTGAACTGCAGAATAAAGTCTAATATTAAATTAACCATAAAACGTTTCATGATGTACTGTTTCAATAATCTAAACTGGAAATACGTTTTTTCAATAATAGCGTTTTTTTTTTTGTTTTTTTTTCTTGCATTTTTATGTACTTTTGATCATCGTGTACTGGTAATCATGGATCACAAGCATTTTTTGAAAATAAAGGCAAAGTTATACTCATTAAATACATATAAAATTAACCATTTATTGTCAGCAAATCATGCACTTAAAAAATATGCTACCTATTGCAACCATGTATTTTACAATATTTAATAATAGTAAACTTGAATGTAGTAGCCATGTTCTCTTAACCTAGGCTATGATAGATCGTATGCTCTATTGGTGCAACCGGTTGCTGATCTTTTGAGAGTTTTACTGTGAGGTAACTGTTGCCATATAGTGCACTGATAGGCATACAGCCATTTCACATTCATCTAAATTTGCAGTAGACAAATTGTGTTTAGTACTGGCACATTGTTTGGAAACCTCCTGCTGTTTTTCCTGGCTAGTCAGTTCTGTGGCTGATCACCAAGCCTGTTGTGGTCTTTCAAGTGTGTTTTTTGCCAACAAAACAAAGTTCTTTGTTTCTATAATACTTCTTGCTCTAGCTTCTTTCTCTCTGAAACTTTAACAACTTTATCCTTTGTGCACCGTAAACCTAGAGTACCCATGATGGACACTAATTAGCTTAGTTTTGTTATTAAATGGTTGACAAGGTACAAGACAATCATCCAAAACAGTGAAAAAAACAATAACTATGAACTATGCATTTGAAACAAAAAATAATACTAAATGAGCAAAGACGTGGCGCACTTGACCAACATAGCAACAGCAACAAATATTTGAGAAAGATACACACAGAAACCAGAGATTAAGTTGGGATGCTAATGGGGAGTAATATGAAACAGGTGTTAGTGATTAGGACATGTATGCCACATAGGGCTGACAGGAAATGTACTTCATGACGAGTAGCATTATATTTCAATTATAAATGTAAATTAAAGTGGTTTTAACACAAAATACGAGAAGCACTTAGTGATGTGTTTAAGCAAAAAACATCTTTTTGTTTTCAGTTTGCCAACAAATAGAAAATGCAGATTATAACTGTTGAGTATTTTATATCTGTCTTCCTGAATCTGTGTGTCGGACTGCACAATGCTATGCTATTCTATGTTGTCATTCCATGATCTCCCAGAAAGTCCGGTGGTGTGTCCAGGCGGCTCTGAGCTCCAGCTTTCTCTGTTAATTTTCATAGCCTCGTCATGTTTAATGATGCCCGCAGTTCAACTCTTAATTGAATGCTCTCTACAGATGCGAGTCAGATCACCCTGACTCTCCCTGCACTCTCCTTTAAGCTTCCATACACACACGCTTTCATGCTTGTGCTTGTCTCTGAGACTGATTGCTGATGAGTAATGTACAGAGAAAAGCCTCTTCCCTCACTGCACAGATCATAAGTCATTTTTGCTATCTATCTTTTATAAGCAGACAAGAGCCAGTGCTAAAAGCTATGCAAAAGCAGCAAACACATGCTGACACTTTCTATTCATTCACGTCATACTAAATGTTTCAATGCTTTTGAACGTAGGCAATTTTATGTCCTGTTCAACAGCCTTTATAGAGCCTTTGAGTTTATACAGTAGGCAACAGAAAAACAATCTTTGACCACGTTTATATTTTTCAAATGAGCATAAGCAAAGTCATGAAGTCATGCTAGGATGGAAATACACAGCTCAAATAAACATTTTCATTAAAGCTGTCAATCGGGATGAACTAGCCTGTTAGTATAAATAGCATCATATGTGTTTAGCTGGATTAGAGAGAAGAGTCTGGCATTAAGAAGCATATTTCCCAAGAGTAAGCCAGATAAGGAGCAGAGATTTGCTCCACCTCTCTGAAGTAATGGCATAGCCTACTGACCCAAAACATCTCCTTACTGATTACCACACAGGCAATGTACACACAATAAACTGCTGTTATAAGAAAATAATTTGAAGTGTATTTGAACTATTTATATTCGTATTAATCATTATTAAATATCCACAAGTTAGTTCTTGTCATTGCTTACTGTATGCTATAAACCATTTTTACCCTTTCTATTGTGGCTTAGTGGTTAGCACGGTTTCATCTCCTAGTAAAAAAAAAAACATGAGTGGTATCCTGATTGGCATCTCTAAATTGCTCATAGTGTTTCAATGAGTGTGTGTGTGAGATTGTAGCCTGCAATGGGCTGGCACCCCATCAAGGGTGTCCCCTGCCTTGTGTTCTTGTCAGCAAGAATAGGCTTCCTGCCAGGTGTAGGATAAGTGGTACAGAAAATGGATGTATGGAACATACAACACATACTGTAAATATTACATATTAAATGAATCCACACCTTCTCACAAAGCAGATCGGGAAACCATGCTGTACTATTACTTACATTTTAAAAAGATAATTGAAAAGAAGTCTGTCACACTGGCGATGGTGTGGCATGATTGAACAGAACGAAACAAAATGACACTTAAATAAGACATGGTACTAACCAAAACGAGATCACTTAAAAGCTGAATAACATGCCTAAAACCAAAATACGATCAAGGCTAGATCATAGAAAAAAACATAGACGCAACAGCACACACCAGCAAACATAGTGCACGTTGTGAACAATGATGGAGGGATATAAATAACAAGCCACATTAAGGGTTATGAGAAACAGGTAAACTCATACAAGACATAATCTCACAACGATAAACAACAATACACCTGCCAGCGCCCCCCGGTGTTCCGGCAGGACATTGTCCCAGTCTCTGACAACGTCTAAGCAGATGAGACAAATCCTACTCTGTAAAAGAATGAAATGTAAACAGTGTATATCAAACTAATTAGAATAAAGCAATAAGCTATGGAAAGGAGATGGTTCCAGTGATTTCAACAGGGGTTGAGTGATAAAATCCAACTTGATAAAACAGTTGACAATAAATAATTTTAATGCTAATTAATTCTTAATTTACTAATACTAAATTTAATTATTGTGATTCAATTACATGTCAGTAATTTCACAGGCTTTGAACGTGCCTCAGCCAATCAGATTTTAAAACAAAAAGATGTGTTTTATAACACAACTTTAACGATTAACACTGAACAACTCAGACATATACACACAAAAAATACACATCTGATCTGAAGTGACTATTTAAAATGTCAGAATGGATAAAAAATATGTGATAGATGATAGGAAACAAAAAGTAAGAGCTACACTCATCCTCTGGGAATGAGGAGTATAAATGGTGTCTGGTTCCTCTGATGCTGTAACTCGCTCTGAACTTTGGGCACACAAGTGAGGTTCAGAGAAAATTGTTAGTATTATTTAAAATGATATTATTAACTAGAGCACTGCATGATGAAAGTAAAACATATCTACTATATTTTCTTCATTTTCTCTCGACATACATATGCAACATCCCTAAAAGTTTTATTTGTTGTCCTGAATATTCTTAGATATTTTTCTTTTCCGTTCTTGCTTCAGATGTGCAGTAATTGTATTTACTTATCGAGAACACATGCATATTCCTAATTTTACAAATTAACTGAAGTCCTTTTGGAAATCCAGATGAGGATGATATGTAAGGAATCAAACATGACAGATCATGCTGATAAAGTAAAATGATCAGTAATGGATCACATGATGGTGGTGAAACATCAATCAAAGTTCTAGACAAATGTTCCTCCACTTGTCTCTGTTGTTTTGTCTCTAATCTTTAAAAATTATTCATTTTAAAAGTTTTGTGGAAAACTTTTTATATTTTACTTCAGATCTCCAGGTCACAAGGTTGTTCCTTTTAAAGTGACTTTTTTATTCAATGAATTTTATTTATTTATTTATTTTTCCATGGAGGTTAAATGATGTAATTATCAAATCTGATTTATCATATTACTTCGTGTGGATTAGTTTTGTCTAACGCCAGCATAGTGATTACTAATAATACTAGTAATTCTGCCTGTAAAATGAATGCAATATTAATATTAATACATTTGTTCTTATACATTATTGTTTCTATAGTAACAGCTCATATAAAGGCACTTGTATAGCAAACAACCCACATAATCAAGACTACTATTCAAATAATTTTCTAAAAACGGGATTCTGAGAGTGAGATAGTATATATGAACGTGAGGGAGAGAGAGAGCAAGGAGATCATTAATAAATGAAACATTGGAATCGTTGACATATCACTGTGGTATATGTAAAATAATCACTCCAGTTCAGAAAACAAATGTTTTTTTAATATTACATTTACATTTAAGGCATGTGGCAGACTTATATTAGTCAAGTCAAGTCAAGAAGTTTTTACATATATAGCTGACTCAGTACATAGTGAAATGAAACAGTTTTTCCAGGACCATGGTGCTACATAGAACAACATAGAGCTAAGGACATAAAGTTGTCATAAACATAAACTGACATAAAATAGACATAAACTGACCGGTGTGCATACTCAATATTATACAGTACATTGTGCAAAAATATAGGATTTTATTACTTGTACACATCTGCCATCAGGTTGGTTTGGAGGCAGGTTTTAAACAACTAATTGTTGTTTTTTACACCACACTGGTCACCTTGCCTGTAAATGTCATTGTGTAACAAACATTAACATAATTGAACAAAGATCAGAGTGTGTTTTCTACATTACAATCAATTTCAATGCCTCCCTAACAAGGTCATGTGCTGCTAAGAAAGACATCTGGTCCAAATTTAAAGCCAGAAGCGTATACTGTGTGTGTGTGTGTGTGTGTGTGTGTGTGTGTGTGTGTGTGTGTGTGTGTGTGTGTGTGTGTGTGTGTGTGTGTGTGTGTGTGTGTGTGTCTATGCGTGTGAATGTGTAAAGGCACTACAGTATAACTTAAGTAGCCCTGCTGATGTTAACACTGAGTGGTGAATGTCAGGTGTGTGTGTGTATGTGTGGGTTTCAACATTTCCATACTTCACTCTCTAATGCTCTCTTCACTATTTCTGCCCTTCCTGATAACATGGGAAAGATGCTGATTTGAATTACATATTCATTTGATTCGAAGTGGTCCAAATATTTCTGACAATAAACAGTGTGAAATGATCAGTGTGACTGCACTGCGGTGCCACTATATTATTGAATGATTGCACACTATGTTTTGTCATGGTTGGCATTGAGCTGCCATTGGACCCCTGTATGTTAACATCCTGCCAGCAGGTGGTGTAATCAAGTGTTACTTTGCTAACACCCTCTATGTTCATAAAGCTTTATGACTGTTCTTACTGTTCTTTCTAATTTGGCAACTGTACTTGCTAAGCATTTTTCAACAATTTAGTAATGCCCCATAAAGCTGCACTGAACTATAATCAGTTCATTGATGACTTGGATAATGAAAGTAGATAATGCTAAATATTTCAGGGGGGTAAATTTATTTTTTGTTCATTTTTTGCTAACAAAAAATGCTATACATAGGGAAAAATACAAAATGAAATTATAGCACGATTATTATTATTATTATTATTATTATTATTATTATTATTATTATTATTATTACTGTTTACTATCTGTTTACTATTCAACAAAAAAAAACATACATCAACAATGAGAGTTTTTCAGGGTTTTGTGGTTTCTCTGTAATGTAAAAAATATTTTTTTGCTGATTAACATCAAGGAGGCGAGAAAGAAAATGCAAATATTAATATTTATGAGCACATTCATAAATGTTACTGTTTTTTTCTTTTCTTTTTAAGCTGTATACCACTATATAAAGATAATAACAAAAAGTATTTAAATATTTAACAGAAGGGTTAAAGTTGGAGTGCACTGAAAAGGCACTTTGCCTACCTACACACTGCTTTCAAACACATAAGGTAGCTATTATTTAGTGCTGTTATCATACAGTGAGGGGAAATAAGCATTCAAATAGATTTGTTTTTGTTATTTAATGTTTCCTGTGCACATATCCACTTCAGATTTATACACCTTACCTCTCTTGACTTGTACAAAAGGTTTGTATTTACAAGCTTAAACAAAGATCTGTTTAAAAAATTAATTTTTAAGAGAAAACATATGCAGATACAAAGCTTTTACAGTAGCAACTGTAGAGAAGTGAAAGGAGATCTCAGACACATTATTAAAAAGAAAGAAAAAAGATTAAAAAAAAACTTTAATTGGAAAAGCTATAGAGACACAAAGTACTATTTCAATAACATACAAGTGGAAATGCGATGCAAGATATCACAACCCACTCTCAGACTAACGAGAAAGAAACGAAGAGAAAAGCCAGCAGTTGCAGGACGACCTGAAAGCAGCAGGACCAACAATCCAGCACCGCTATCATCTTCAGTCCTACACCTCATGCAAACTTCAGTCCTACACCTCATACAAACTTTTCTGCTAGCCCAGAAGCACATGCAATCTTTTTTATTTCTAAAAGAATTTAGAAAACAATTGCACTCCTGTGGAATAATATACTATGGTCAGACCTCATATATATAATATTTCTTATATAGGGTTACACATATCATCATATTTGTGGACATTATGCTTTATGCTTATCGATATATACTTTGTTTTAATTTATATTTATAAGTATAAAGTCAAAAGACATGACTGGAACTGGAAGTATATTTCATAACAAAAATAAAATGGTCCATATACTTCAGATACTTATTTTCCTTCACTGTACATATTCATTTTCTCATGACACCATACAATAGTACAGCAGGAGAGCATCATTCTCGTGAGGAATAAGAAACCTTCAGAAATGGCTCAAAGCTTCCACTGATGTCTAACCCATATCTTACTTATATATTCCTTTTATTGTACTGCATACTGGTATGGCATGTTTATTCCCTCCATTCCCCTACTTTTTCTCATATGCCCTTCAGGACAGCTCATTGCAGTAGATTTATGTCTTTATTTTCTGATTTAGACTCAGCTCTCTGAAGTAAAAGAAGTAGTAAATTCATCTCAGATCAGTGAATACAGTGAGGTTTTTGTGTAGCCCGAAGTGTATGGGAATGGAACATGGGGTGAATGTAAAATATACAGTATAGGGGACTAGTGTCTGAATTTATAGCTTTGGAGTTTAGAGTTGGAAGAATTTGAAGGACTTCTGTTTCTTTTATGGGGGCTGATAATGTAGGAATTCTATGTATATAACTGAATACAGATACATTATTTAAGCATTGACACACACACACACACACACACACATGTTATTAAGAAACTGGAAAGCAAACAGTTTTCTAACACTGGAGGCTCCTTCTATAAATATTAAATAAATATATTCCAGATATAATGTGAAAGTAAAAGACATCTTCTGGTTTAGGCCACACCATCTGGAGTTTTTCCCCACATAAGAAACATAAGTAGTAGCATACATACAGTATACAATATATACAATCTAGCTAGCTCACTTAAAATGAATAGAAAAAGTCTACAGAAATGTTTTAAGTAAAACAAAGGAAAAGCCCTAAAGCATGATGTGTTGCTAACTAATTATCTCTTGAAGCTTCTAAATTAAAAAAAAGCACAGGGTTGATCAACACTACTTGTGCTAGATGGGTGCATCACTGCCAAGGACTACCAAACCATTCTGGACGGCCATGTACATCCAGTCATTCAAACATTTTACTCTGAAGTTGGGGCCATGTATGTGATTGATAATGCACCTTAAACACAGAGTAAGACTGGTGACAGAGTGGTGTGAATTTGAGCATCTCCCTTGGCCTGAACAGTCACTAGATTTGAATACTGAATAATATTGAGCCACTTTGGGATGTTTTGGCTTAGCAAGTGAGGAAATGCTTTCCTCCACCAGCATCACATAATGACCTGGCCACTGCCGAGCAAGACAAATGGCTCAAACCCCCTTTGTTCAATGTGCAGGACTTGTATCTGTCATTACAAAAGACAAACTCGGGTATACATTTAAACTACATTCTCATTAAGCTACTTAGACAGCTAAAAGGTTCCAAGCATGGCATGTGAGCACATTTAGTAACTAGCTGTCAGTCTGAAAGAAACTATGGTAATTGCACATTTGCATTGGTTATCAAGTTTAATAATACAGTGGGTTTGATTTAGATTTTGCAAGTTCAGTGATTGCTAATTACTAGCTAAACAAACAGGCTATAGTCAGTGAAGCCAGTAACTGCCTGAGTTATAATGGTCAGGGTGAATTATCACACTAAATGTGAAAAGATCATATTGAATATTATATGTAATATCTAATAGTGGATTAAGGCAGAAAGTTTATACACCCTGTAACATGTGCAGTAATGCCCATTTCCGAATTGCATTTTTCTATAGAGAGCTTTATTGCTGCTTTTATTTCATTTCCTATGGCTACAGTCGTCAATTTGACCTTTTACAAAATGTATTTTGCTACAGCATGTGCACAATTTTGTTATTATGTTGTTCCATTATGGCTAATTGCAAGCCTTGCTTTCACTCTCTAAAAGATTTTTTTTTTAAATTCTCTCTGGTTTTCCAGAAGTAGAAGAATTAAAAATGCAGCTACTTTGTTCTGCCCCGAAGCAATTTGAAGACTGTCAAGACTGACAGCCTTTTAAAACAAAGTGTTTTTTCTTTCTTGGTAAAACCTGAGTGACCTGAGGAGTATGAGGAGGGGAAATTTCACCTCATACTCACCTTGATGGTAACACAGTTCTGCATGCAATGTTTTCACCAAAGAAGAAGGTTAATCAATGTTTCCGTTTGGTGAGCCGGGGAAATGCTGTCTCTTCACCAGCTGTGAAGTCACAAAGCCTGGAAAATTGCCACTAGAATGAAGAACAGTAGAAACAATAAAAAGAATAAAAGAAGATATAAATAATAAAGGAAGACAGAAAAAATATTGAGCAAGAGGTGCGGGATAATCACAAAGGAAAAGGAAAGAAAAGATAAACAAAGGCTCAAATTACTAGTTACATCATATTTAAAAGTTTAATTGAATGTTTTGTATAGTTAAGTGACATTTCGTGGCATTCATTAGTAAATTAATTAGTAAATCTACAACTGTAGGTTTTATTAAGCAATCATGTAAACAGACTGGGTTTGGGTTAATATCAGTCTTTTATCTGAGCGCAGGGCAACAAAGTGGCTTGCCAGTATAGGAGAAAATTATAAATTTTATAATATTTTCTAATAACAGCGTGTCCCACATCATCATTTAATGAATGTTTTTTAACCATTTATAATTCATTTATAACAAATTTTGTTCTCTGTCCAGCCTATTCTACCTCTCAAAGTTACAACAACAACAACAACAACAACAACAAAATTGCAGCTTGTCATGCTACAGAGAATCCAAAAAGCTCAAAGACTCCCCTGTGTGCAGAAAAAGAAGTTGTCAAAACATGCTGACACTACATGCTCCTTTTACGAATGTTAAATGATTCTCCTGGAAAACTTCTCCATACCAGTAATTAAATACTTTTTATCTACTTTGTAATTTGTTTTAAATTTGCTTTATGTTTTAAATTTGCCTTTGCGGTTCAATAAAGTACATCTATTTATTGAGCCGTTTATCCATCTATATTAAGCTTAGCTTATGTGGAACATCTGTCCTAAATGTCCTTCCAAATATGATTATATTTTTGATCATACATTTGAAAGCATGCATGAGTATAAACCTTTGATTTCAATGACTGCCATTACTATTGTCGTAGATGCTGAAAATTGATCTGCATCTTCAGATAAATCTGATTCAGGTATTCGAATTCAGCAGCACTGTGGTATAAAGCTAATTATTCAATGCTCTTCTGCAGGCTTTATGCTTTATTTTAGTGCCAAGCTTATCCAATAAAATCCTAGAAGAATCCACATCAGTCATGTTAAAATACGTTTGATGTATTTTTAAGACCAAATCTAGTAAATTCACAAATTTTTACATATTTAAATGCAAGAATTGTTGAGCATGGTATCTCACTGGTGGGCATGTGGAAGGTCTGGAATGGAGGCACTGGTGGCAATGTGCCACGGACCACTAGTGCATAGACCATCACTGGGTTTAATCTGTGGATTGAACAAAATATAGCACATCATTTGTGAAGGCTGTATGAATCTAGCAGGAAATCTGTAGTAGGCCAGAGGAACATTTGTTTAACACACAACAGAGATGACAGAAAATGGCAAAACACAATAAGAGAGCAAGTGTACAGGCAGAATTATTCTGACCAATACAATATAAAAATATAATGAAATGTTCATGTAACAATGAACAAAATCACATATTTCAGACCGCTATCCTTACTCCCGCCTCAAGCATTCTCTATTTCCACTTTGGTCCTTTTTCATCCAAACTGTTTCTCAGCCAGAAAAAAGGATGGTGTGCCCCTCTGTTCTTTACACTGTGTGACACATTCATTTTCTTTCCCTCCTTTTTGATATGAAAGGCCATGGATGTGTGACATGACATCAAAGCGGCGTGATCGGAGGCAATCTTCCCCTTTGCTCTCTGTGTTTTTGCTCTCACATCAATCATGCAACAGAAATGCAGATTTCACTGCATTCATACGAAGGACTCAGTAGAACAGACATAATCCATGTACTTCATATTACTTCTTTCTTGACAAGTTGGACAGTCCAGCTGTGAGCTTTTAGCTGTTCTCAAGTGCCAAAACTATTTTCACTTGTTTTCTACGCAAAGGACATCACTCCTGTTTAATTTGCTTATTAATAATTCAGGTGTAGCCACCCAGGTAAAGCAATGCAAATTGCATATTAATATATTTTACCTCTCTAAAGATTGAAAACATATTCTCACTCACACTCATTTTCTACCGCTTATCCGAACTACCTCGGGTCACGGGGAGCCTGTGCCTATCTCAGGCGTCATCGGGCATCAAGGCAGGATACACCCTGCACGGAGTGCCAACCCATCACAGGGCACACACACACTCTCATTCACTCACGCAATCACACACTACGGACAATTTTCCAGAGATGCCAATCAACCTACCATGCATGTCTTTGAACCGGGGGAGAAAACCGGAGTACCCGGAGGAAACCCCCGAGGCACGGGGAGAACATGCAAACTCCACACACACAAGGTGGAGGCGGGAATCGAACCCCCAACCCTGGAGGTGTGAGGCGAACGTGCTAACCACTAAGCCACCGTGCCCCCCTTGAAAACATATTAATATGATTAATGTTTATAAAATGTTTCTTGTTTGTCATTATACCACAGAAATATAGTGGCAGCTTTAACCCTTTTTACTAGTACACTGGTATTCTGTTTAAAATAGAAATAGTTCCCTTTCGATACTCCACTCATACTGCGTATGGGGAAAAGCTCCTTTTTTCCTCAATACTGAAGCCTTTTTTCAATAACGCAGTGCAACTGCACTGCCATTGGTTTAATTGGTTTAAAAAAAAAAAAAAAGTTATTTTTCCGCCCCAAGTCTTATATAAAATTATTCAGGTGATTTTTACCTTTGTTAATATAACCTACAAAGAATTTTAGTGGGGTGACTGTAATGCCTTCACATTTTAGATGCTTCTGAACAAGCACATGGTTCATCTCAGGGAGCAGAAATGGGTTTGATATCAGCATTGACTTTAAAGATAGTCCCTAGTATGCTATTTAAAAACAGAAACACATAAAAAATTACAAATTCTTAAAGCACTTAATGTCTACTTTCATAAACGACATTAACACCACCGTGGATTGACATGTCGAAGACATTCAATGCTGCACACGGACACACTGAAACAAGAGCAAATTCTATTTTGTTGTCCTCTATGTTATCTTTTCTATAGAAATTCACAGGAACTTCTAGTAGGCTTACAAAATTGTATGTTAGCCTACTGAGATTAACGTTATTTATCAAATTAGAATTTGTCATTTTGGGTAAATTACTATAGTGTAAGAGGGAAAAAGTACAGGATTTGCTGTTGTTGGAAAATAATCAACTTCCTGTTGGTAATATTAAATCCACTTTACATCAGGCTGCATCACAATACCACATCATTGATTATTTTCCTATAAACGCATACTCCATCATGTTTTATTCCTTACTTATTAATACACATATGATGATTCATGTAAGACTTTTTTTTATATCCATGCAAAATATATACGCAAATGTAAAAATCCAAGTAAAAATTGAGAGTGAGATTTGTAATATTAAGTTTAAATACAGACACAGTGATAGACAGAATGTATTAACAGCAATCACACAGGATTTGAGCAAAATTTGTCAAGCTAAAAAAAGCCATTTTTTTCCACTGGGGAAGAAACACACACAAAAGCAGTTACCTTCGGCAAAATATAAACCATGAAAGCCAATGGAAAACAAGAAGATGGGGCAGTTTTCTCCTTCTTTAGGGAAAGACGGAAAAACTATTATTTACTTTTGTTTCAGGACACCTTATTTTATACAACAACAGCTTTAAGGACTACCAAAAGCAGTGAGGACAATGTAGCATGGATTTATTCTAATCGCTAAGTATATATTAACAAAAACCTAGCAGATTAAAACAAACTAGCACACACTAGCTAAATGTTCCAGCTATTGGAGTTCTACATTCTGAGCTAGCAAATTAATGTGATTTACCTGAACCAGAATAGCAGGGTACTTTAGTTTCTGGGTAAAAAATGGGCAACATATTTACAAGATGAGTAGGTTAGGTAGACTACAGATTAGCAAAATGAAAAAACTATTGAAATTCTGGATTATGAGCTAGCAAATTATTGTGAGCTAAACAAATTATCTGAGGAAACCGTGAATTAAATCATGAAATCATAAAACAAAAGAAACAAAAGGTTGATTACAAACTAGCTAAATTAACAAACTAATTGGATTTTAGTTAAAAGATAGCAATAACAGACAAACTGTCTGGTTTGGTTTATCATTTCATAGATAGCATTTATATATAAAGTCAACATTAGGACCTCAGTAAAAGCCTCAGTAAAAAATGTGTTTTTTTTTTTTACAGTATATAGTTATATAAAATATGGGCATTTTATCGTAACAATATTTGACGATTCAAGTAATATAACTAAACAGGAAATAGTAAGGACACCTGGATAAAATTACCTATAGGTGTATCCCATCATTGGAATTATTAGAACATTGTTTCAGAGCAATTTGAAAAAGGATTGTCTTATTTAAACCGCAGATATTTAGGTTGGTTTGCTCTTGATTGTTGAAGTGAGAGATATCGCCATGGTGAGATCCAAAGAGCTCTCTTTCTGAGGTGGCCTTCAGAAAGAAGATTGTTGATGCTTGTGCATCTGGTAAGGGATAAAAGATCTCAAAAGAATTTGTTATCAGCCATTCCACTGAAAATCATTTATAAGTGGAGAACTTTTAAAACAACTGCCAGCATGACCAGGTCAGGCCATCCAAGCAAATTCACCACAAGATCAGAATGCAAGATGCTTAAAGAAGTCTCCAAAAAACCTAAAATATCATCATGGGACCTACAACAAGCTCTTGCTACAGTTGATGTCAAAATGCATGAATCTACAATCAGAAAGAGACTGAACAACTTTAATCATGACTGATGTGCAAGCAGGAAACCTTTGCTGTCTAACAAAAAACATGAGGACAAGACTGAAGTTTGCCAAAGAACACAGAGACAAAGGCCAAGACTTCTGGAATAATTTGCTTTGGACAGATGAGTCGAGAATTGAATTATTTGGACATCTCAACAGAGGGCATGTTTGGAATACAGCATTTCAGCAAAAGAACCTCATACCAACTGTGAAACACGGAGGTGGAATTATTTATGGTTTGAGGATGCTTTGCTGCAGCAGGACCTGGTCAGGTCGTCATCATAGAATCCACTATGAATTCTACATTGTATCAAAAAAAACATTTAAGCTGAAGTGGAACTGGACCTTGCAACATGATAAAAACATACCAGTAAATCCACCAAGGACTCGCTGAAAATATAAACAAAGAATTCTGGAATGGCCAAGTCAAAACCCAGATCTAAATTCAAGAAACCCCTCAGTTCAAATCACACAGCTGAAAGAATGCTGCATTGAGGAGTGTGGGAAACTTTCTTCCAGTTTATGTCAGATGCCGGTAGATGACTACAAGAAACGTCTCACTGAAGTTATGTAACATTATGTAAGCCAATGGGGGAAAACTATTAGGACACAGAGTGTCCTCACTTTTTTCTCGGTGTTGAAACAGTCTGTCTGTCGATTTCTTTTGTTTAATAAGTGAAAACCAAGTTTTGTCTTTTACATGCAACTACATCAGTTTCATCTGCAGGTACAAATTAAAACAAGATCAGAAATTGACATGTTGATATTTCTTAATAAAGAACTTATATTTAATGTCCTAATTTTTCACATGACCTTGTATATATATATATATATATATATATATATATATATATATATATATATATATATATATATATATATATATATATATATATGTGTGTGTGTGTGTGTGTGTGTGTGTGTGTATGAGCTTGGTCATGTCCAGATTGCTACACCTGCATTGCTCGCTTCTCTTAAGCTCAATTACTTTCCAAATTTATTGGACAGATTCTCTTACACACATTATTAAAAACACACAGCACAAACACATAATCCACTAAGTGTTCACTGTGATTAATGGATGCAAATTATGAATACAAATGACCATGTGCAAGTGAAAGAAGAGGACTCATAATTCACAATAACCAGCATGCCTTAAACACCTACTCACCGAGACTAAGCACAGTGCTAAATAACACAGCCAGGCTAAAACTAAGTGCTGATTCAACCCAATAGCCACGAGACTCTGAGGTTATGTTAAAACACACAGCTACTTAAGTGCTAAGGTTCATGGTATTCAGCGTCGTTACATTCACCTCAAGGACATAGATTTGATTGTCTCAAGGGCATGTCTTCCAGAATTTTCTACTTTACTCCCATTTCACCCATGCATCACGGCCGGACAGAGACACATGAGTCTGCTCACCTGCCATGACATTGCCTGCTTGATCTATGATCAGGAGATAACAGGAAAAGCATGCTGAATATAGAGTGAAAACAAATGACGTTGAATGGAGCGAATGAAGCAGACAGTGAGAACAGATAACAGAAGACTAAAGAATGATCCAGAATTTTCACACACTTATGAGGGGCATCCATCACCAGAGACAGCCAAACAAATAGCATCTCCAATATTCAATTAGTTCTCCCTGCAGGGTATGTACATGCTCGTCAACCTGTGTATTTCTTTGCACGCACGCACGCACGCACACACACACACACACACACACACACACACACACACACACACACACACACTTGGCCTTCTCTTTTTTCGTCTTTTTTATCTCCAGATTATTCTACCACAAGACCAATAAGCAATACATTCAAAAACCGCAAGTGTTAAATTGCCTTTCTTTATGACAACAGTGTACCGAGGGAGCAAATGCAAAAAAATGACTACATCATGATGGAGAAATAAATAAGCACCCATCTGCCTGTTAGAGACTCTAATGGGAGTCTAATGGCACATGAATGTGAGGATGAACAAGGGCTGAAAGAGTCGTTTGAGCGTGGGAGAGAATTGGGCAAGCAGCAAGCTAACAGAGACAGCAGGACTCTCAGACTCACGTGCACATGCACACACACACACCCACACACACACATACGCATACACACAAAGGTTTTATCAGTGTAAAAAAGGAATACATGTGTAAAGAAATGATGGAGGGTGCATCTTATAAAATGGCAATAGACATAAAGAACAGAAAAATCTGTATCTCACATGCAAGGCTAAGAAAGTGCCAATAAGGCCATGGGCTGAGATAAGCCCAGTCATAAGAAAAGTCCTGAGAGTTTTGAGAGTTGTTTTTTCTTGGAACACAACCAACATTTAAAGGATACTGAATATAAAACAGTTATACACAGAAGAAAAATAATTCATAATACGATATTCTTAAGCTGGAATGAGCCCCCATTGTACTGGAAAAGGTGGCTAAAGTATATGCATGCATCATACAGCAGATCAGATACATCAAACATCATTACGCCCCAACTTTAGGTGTGAAATAAATACAACTACATGATGCATCTCATCGGAGATGGATTGTGTAAGTGAAAGTGAAAGAAACTTGTGCATATTATGGGATTTGGGACACTGCCCTGAATTCTCTCTGAACGTGTACAACTTGGCACTAACAGTTATGAGATGGAGAACAGTACAGCACAGTGCAACAAAATGAAACAAAATGTTCCTCCACAAGGAGCTCTCAATAGCATTTTTCTTCCTGAGAATGTAACACTTTGAAATATTACATCCTATAGCTTTAAATGAATAACTGAGTAAAAAATGCACTTCAGAGACCGACTCAGTGGATCATCTAAGGCTTGCTAATGTGTACAAATACACAAGCATGCTGCCGTTAGTGATCTTGGTAACGTTAGATTCTACTCTTACATGCTCAAGATCAACAGCAAAATGTTTGTTGGAAATGTGAGTTTCCTTAGAGATTTCAACAAGTTGAGAAAATCATTAATTAAAAAAAAAAAAAATCATACAATGGATAATGGGATCAGAATTAATAGATCAGAGTTAATAGACTGATCTCAGATTAGAAGTGTAGAGGGCAAAATGGCAGTTCTGAAGGAAGTAAATGATCTGGAGTGAAGACACACAGGTACACAGTACGAATCATTTTATAGAATCAGTTTTGTTCATTGAACTCTTTTTAATTTGTATTTTTATGCACTTGTTAAATAGAATGTTCAGTAAAGCTTTTGTGAGGTGGCTTTTCCTTTTTGTACAGTATGTGGCTTTCAGGACCTGATATCTAAAATTGCGCTTTACTTTCATAAATGGAAAACGTGACAAAATCTAAAGGTTGAAATAAATTAATGTATTCAGTGCACAAAAGTATGTCTGTTTATTTAAAGCATCAGTGCAAATACACTCTGGCCTAAAAAAAAAATCACTTGATGGAAACTTAATGTATTCCTGGCAGGAAATGCTTTGGGGGAAAAAAAAAAATAAACAATCCACTAACATCTTATTCAGCACCTTTAGCAACCAAATGATTGAACCCTCACTGCGGTCCACCTTTGAATAAATATTAGAAAGGTTAATGATTTTTAGGGCACAAACTGCAACTCTTTCTCTGTGTTACTTGTGAAATATGACCTAGGAATTATGAAGACTTCAAATCAGATCTATTTTCCAGTAACTGAATCTTAAACCCCATAGTAAATAAATAATTCATGATACAGTAATATCTACACTGATTGTCCAGTCTTAGATTATGATCACATAATGGCTGCAAATGAAAATGTTAATTGTTGCAGAATAAGGGACGTGTGTAGCCTAGCAACAGCAGACAGACATTTACATGCGCTGAAGGGTTCGATTAAACTGTTGCATAGAAACTCTAATGTCTCCCTAAATACCCTCCATTTCTTTCCCAAATTAGCCATTCCTACATAATCAAAGATCTGAGCTGAATCCTGTTGGTTGTTTGACCCTGTTAACTCTTGATTGCATACTTTTACATAGTTTTACTGATTGAATGATCTACATATTGTGATTGAGGCCAAAGGAAAGAGGGTATATAGTATTTGCTAAATATCATATAACGTCACATCTTCAAATAGCCTGAAAGCATAACAGAAGTGATTCATTGGAGGTTAAATTGCCACTTGCTGATGCATAACCACTGTTTTCCAGTAAAAGCCTTGTACAAAAAATAAGGCTCTCAAAACAGCCTTCCACTTATTCTTGCTGATGCCTGGTTATTAATGTTTTACAAGCTGGTCAAACTTTACATAAAGGTGCAAGCTAAGGCGGGCACTCGGTGAAGGTGTAAATAATATAAATATGAGATCGGGGGAAAAAAAGAGGAAGAACAGCTCACTCCGAGGAACAGATGATTAACTTTTATTTAAAGCACTTACATCAGCTGTTTCCTGCCACAAATAAATCTTTTATAAGGTCTCCTTGGCCTTGGCTAAGTCTCTTGTCATTTTTCTATTACTTTATCTCTCACTTTTGCCAAAATAAATAAATAAATAAAAAATAAATAAATAAACCATCCTTATCTGACCCATTCAAAAATTGCTCGAGGGAAGAAAACACTGTAGAAAGTAAATATGGTCAGAAACATACCGATTAAACATAAGCACTTGCCTTTAAGCCTGGAAATTTGGATTGGTGAAGCCTGCAAAATGTCACATATAAGAAACTAACTTAGAAAAGCAATTAATATTGCCGGAATCGTCCTAGGTGTAATTCTTACATGAATCACTTAATTTTTTAATCATTTCATACATGTGCATGACACAGACATGAAAAAATTGCACTTGATCCAGGTTTGTTTGTTTGTTTGCAATATTACAGTGATAGAGTGTGAGCATGAACAAGTTTGTTTCTTAAGTATAGGATAAATGATAATGCACACATTTGCAATGCTTATAGGTCACATGAAGGAAAGTATTGTTCAGATTTTTATCTATACTGTATATAAAACATCAGTCCTTGAGATATGCACTGTTTCTTATCAGAATGCTTCTCCTCTGATGTTCTCAGTGCAGGAAAAGACAAATAATATTATTCCATTAATAATTCGAAGTATGATTATAGGCTAGGGTGACCTGTTAAAGTTATAACTGCTCCTCACTACATAATGCACTGCTCCTCGGCTAATATTGAGCAGGCAAATCAACCCATATTCAAGGTCAGAATTGCACCAAACAAATACATGACTTTTTCTGCTAACTCCACCCTGCAAATGCACGTCCTATGTTACCCTCAGAATTGTTTGCTTTGTTTAATGTAATGTCACTGTGCTCATGTAAATCAAAAATGCAAAAATGCCAATGTGCTTATGTAACGCATGTGGCTCAAAGTGAAATAGAGTATTTTTGGTCTACCTGAGGCTAGGTGAAGCCAGGTGGATGATGCATTCGCAGCTGGGGAGCAGTATAACCTGAGTAAAACATGCCAGGGGCACAAAAATGCCACATTCTGTGGGATAGACCTGCTGCTATTCCCCAACTCAACTTCTTAGACCCTGGCCATATGTCCTTCTGGCACACCTATTAAACTTAGTAACACAAAGATGGAGGAAGAATCTCATTCAAAGGTCATAAAAGTTCTTTCGCACTAAAAGAAAAGGATAGAGATAGCAGGAGGGCAGAAAGTGTTATTTCACCTTTATGACTGGCTGAACTTGGGGTCTTCCTTCACAGCACTGTGGTATCCTTCTAGAAGAGGTGGTTCTTGGCTTTTTAGCAGTGCCAGCTGCCTTCCTCATGCTCTCAGTGTCAGCACCAGCTGGGTTGTATGGTGCATGGGCACCATCTGCACTCATACCCTGAAGTCCACCTCCACCTTGAGGAAAATACAGCAAAAAGGTTGAACAAAAGAAGAAAGTGAATAATGCACAATTATGTAGACGGTTATACTGATTATTCTGAGATTGTAAGTGCATGAATGGGACAGTTTGCAACTACACTATATGTTCAAAAACATCAACTGGAAAGTCCATCCTTCTCCTGTGCTCTTTCTTACTGTGACACTGTTTACCCCTGTGGCACACAGTAGTGATTATCATAAATATAAGAGACGATGTTCTTAGTGAGCCTAAGCAGCATCTCTAGTCACTACCTTAGTGCTTGTTCTCAGCCATTATCAGCTCTCAATGCAGTTCGTAGGATGTAGATAGAGACATAAGAGTACAATTAATTATTGTACTAGTTTATGTGTTGTATTAGTTTTTGATTCAAATTTTATTAAAACTTTTTAAAAGTACGATAGCTACACTGATTTGGTCTAAATTATTCCTTGTTTTCTATATCTGTATTTTTTTGTTTAGAAAATGAAATAAAATAAAAAAAATTAACAATTATAAATAATTAATTAAATTGTATTTAATTTAATTTAATTTAATTTAATGCAATTACGAGTGATCGACAGAAAGCTTAAAGGGAACTTCCTATAGTCCACAAAAAAGTACATAATTAGAAGATATGAACTTTATAGGTTTATGTACACACGGGTGTTTTAATGTGTGTAAAATAACAAAGCTGTATAATGCAAATGCAGCCATTCTGCAGCAGATTATATCTTGAATGTGAAGCCAGCGGGGATCTTTACACAGATATGTGCCATTAAAAAGCACTGCATCTTGCAAAGCTCAATAAATTGGCACCAAAATCCTTCCTACACAAACTCTGTACAAAAATGACTGAGCACAACCTTCTTTCCATTGCCCATTAACATAATTCAGTATATCACTATTCCTAACAAGAACAAAGTAAAAATTACACACATATTGATGTGATACATATGAATGATGTGTAACGTTCAGTATCACAGACATAATATTCAGTAATGTTTCATTTGTGTAGTCTATCTATAGATGGTCAGAAACCAGCCTAAATTCTAAATCAACTGATTGTCAACAAGTGATCAAACATCAAATGAACCCTTATGTATATGTGAGCCAGACAGATAAGCATCATGTGATGTTATCTATTAATTATCTATCAGTGAGTAGATAGTGAGGCACATGTGTAAACTTGTTATGAAGTTTACTGGGCAAATCCGAGAATCAATATCAGAATTCATGGCAAAGGTCAGAAGACAGATAGGCAGGCTTAATATGGGACAAGCCATAATCAGAAACAAGGAACAAGAAGGTCAAGAACTGCCTTTAAATGGAAATTTACAAATCGATATCAGCTAGCCAGTGAGCTAGCCAACATGCCGTATAATTAGTGTGGCTTCTTCTGGACATATTTCCACTAGTAAAGCAAATATCCACAGAGCATTGGGCCGTATTGTGTCTGAAATGTCATCTGATATTAATTTCATGTTTATGAACCTGATGTATAAAAGCTGTGCTGATATTCAGTATAACTCCACTCATTATCGATCACGCAATATTACTTAAATACAATCAATTCATCCATTCATTCATCTTCAGTAATTACTTTGGTCAGATCGTGGTGAATCCGAAGCCTGTCCAGGAAATAATGGACGTGAAGAGGCAATTCTTTATACGTGAGACAGTAATACATTTCAGGGCACCATGCACACAGACTTTTACACACTCATTCACACCTTGGGGCAATTTAGCTGAGCCAGGTTAACTATTTTTTTTTGTTTTGCAAAGAAAAAGACAGAGTAGACCTGTAGAGGCAAAGGAAGAACATGCAAACCAATGCACAAAATAGATCCAGTAGCCGTTTTACATTTACAGCATTTGGCAGAATCCTTATCCATGGTGACATACATTTATCTCTTTTATACATGTGAGCAGTTGAGGGTTAAGTATTGGCAGCTTGGTGGCCTTGGGATTTGAACTCCTTTCAGCAACCTTACAATCTGTAGTATATCATTTTATACAGTAAACTTCAGCTGTCACTGTATCAAGAAGTCATTTATAATAATATCGAAAATAATAATCTTGTAACATATATTATTTTCCCAATACAGTTATTCAATAATTAGTCATTTGAACACAAGCTTGGAAGTCAGCAAGTACTGGCAGGTCTAAACACTCAT